>NW_027249312.1:0-82500 GCF_030848795.1 Temnothorax nylanderi | reverse complement strand
TATTTTAACACAATATTTTTGAAACTATATATTTTCAAGAAATGCAAAGAAAAAAATCGATTTTTTCAAAATTCTACTCAGGTGTAAGCCCTTAAGTTCGCGACAAAGTCGGCTGGAGTCGTAGCAACCAAGATCCCTCTCATAAGGGGAACGGCCCAGTACTCGAACAGTACCCAATACCCGAACAAATTTGCATATATCTCTTATTTTTTATAAATAAATATGAAAATAACTAAATTATATATTTTTTTATATTTTCCTTAAACATTTGCTATTTATATTTTTACTAAAAAATTGTTACTAATACAATATTATCGGCAAAAATCATTTTAGAAACATGGGATCATGGATTTGCGATGTTTAGTTTACTTATCTTACGAATTTTTTTTAGAAAGACCGATTTTCTAATTAGAGTTTTTTTTAATGTAATATACTTAATTGTAATTATTAAAATAAATTTAAACTTCTTAATAAGTTTTAGAATAAGTTTCAAATATTAAAAATTAAAAAAATATTAAAATTTATAAGAAATTACCGTGTTCGGATTGTGGGTCACGTAATAAGTCATACGTCCCGTCACTTGAACAGTAACTAAGCAGATTGTTTATGCATGTGCTGTCATTAATAATTAACGTATTTTTTCAATATCTTAATTATTTATGCATATTTTTTATGTATAAATATTTATCAAATTCTTAAATAAAAAGATATATATATTATTTTCTACAAAAAGTGTCTACATTAAAGGTAAGAACGAAAAATGTTTAATCTAACCTCAACATTATATGTACAATATTATTATACAATCTCTCAGATAGGAAACTTTTGTAATAAATGCACAATTATTGCATCTTTCCATTCACCGCATTTCGCAATAATTGTCATAAGATGATTCTGCAAAACGCATATCTTTTGCTGAAGTAGAATTTTACAATTATAAATTCTAAATATTGACAAAATAATGACGCAAAATTATGTAAAAAATAAAAAGTAAAAAGAATTTCTTACTATTACTTGAATAATAATTGTACAATTTTATGCTGCAACGATTTTTACAATAATTACAAAATTAATTTCTGAAATGTATTCATTGTCAGTAATAATTTTAAAATGCTAAGATGATTGTTAAGATAATTCTTACTAATGTTACAATTATATAGGAATTTATTTTAGGCATTAATTTTTTAAAGATTGTTAAATGATAGATTGATTGATTGTTAGATTGTTAAGTTCGGGTACTAGGACATAAAAATGGAACATTCGGGACATAAGTTTTTCCAGCGTTCGGGTACTGGGACAAATAGAATATCGTGTTTTAATCTTTATAATAAATAATTTTTAATAAAAAATAATCTTGTTTTGTCATTTTCTATTGTATATATTATAGTTTATGTATATAAAAAAAAATTACTTGTTTTTTAAGCAGATTAATCAATTATATACGGCCAATTTTGATAACCAAGTCTTATATGTTCGAGTACTGGGCCGGTCCCCTTATTATGCATCTTTAATTAACTCAATTAAAGATAACGTGGTCATTGGCCACGTTTAACAGAACGTTTATTTGCAACTGTTGGAAGTTTTCTAAGCTCAGATTGGATTATTCCTCTAAATCTAAAAAAATAATCCAATCTGAGCTTAGAAAACCTCCAATAGTTGCAAAATAAACGTTCTACTGAACACAGCCATTTATTTATAAATTGTAATAACCCAGACAGCACGCATGTCCAAAAGCGGGACATAAGACATCTAAAAGATGTCTAAAAGATGTCTTATGTCCCGATTTTGGACATGGTGCTGTCTTGGAAGTAAGCAACTTTTAGCAGCATGCGTACAGATTAGTAGCAAATTTGATCAGAATCTTCCTAAAACCATAGCCATCTGTGTACGCATTGAGCTCGTGTTCTATTAATTCGGATCCGACGCTTCAAATGTTCGTGTAAAGCTGATGACAGAGAACTAGATGTCTGTCATAGTTGTGGACGTAAAGTAAGGCAGAGAGAAAAGGTTATTGTACAATAGTTTGTCATCACTTACGTTTTTCTCTACCTTACTTCACGTCTACGACTACTACAGATGTAAGCGCTTACGTCTCGTTCTTTGCCATCAGCCTTATTTCATAAGATTCGATAACCCAAATTTGGATAACCCAAATAATGCGGTTCTGAAATTCCGATCACAATCGATCTCAGAGGATAGTCATTTATCCGAATACTTAGGAGCCCTAATGCATACATACATGATGTACAAATAACATATAAATGATATGCGTATGATATAAATATACATATAAATATACATGTGATATAATGTACACATAATAGTATAGTACATATACAGGCTCATTACTTTTTGTTAAAGGCCGTAGCCGGATAAGAAGGGTCAATGTGCCCCCACACGGATCATGCTCATTTTTTTTGCTCTTTGATTGCTATCAGTGTCACTTACAATTTAGTCAAATATTAGCCCTTAATATTGAACCGTTTTGCTGTAAAAAATAAAAATAAAAATTTCGAAAATAATTCATATCTTTTGATCGCGGCGGCTTAACCGATTTTGATGAAATTTTAATATTTTGTAGATATCATTGAGACACATTTGTGGAAAATTCGGGAAAGGTTTCTGATGACAGAAACATTGATAAAAAAAATTAATAAATGTTCTTGATTTTTTTTAGTCCCGATATCTTTCTTGTACAATTACGAAAAATTTTTTTTAGAATCTTGGAGTAGTTTCCTATCGGACATAATTTTTTGGAAGCGATAAAATGGGTAGGCGGTACTTTTAAAAAATAAAATATTTTTATTTATTTTTTTTTAAATATGATATGCTTTTGGTACGATTGCCATATATTTTATGTAGAATTTTGGGATAGTATTCTACAACAAGTAATTTTTTCGAACTAATAAAATAGGTAGGCGGAAGTTAAAAAAAATAAAATATTGTTTTTTATTTTTCTAAATTATGATATGCTCTTCGTACCATTGCCATATTTTTTTTGTAAACTTTTGATACGGTATTTTATAACAAGTAATTTTTTTGAACCAATAAAATAGGTAGAAGGTACTTTAAAAAACAAAATATTTTTTTTCAAAATTATTATAGTTTTTTGGTACCATCGCCATATTTTTGTTTAGAATCTTGGAATGGAATCCTACAACAAGTAATTTTCCGGAATCAATTAAATAAATAGATGCAGGTACTAAAAAAATAATAAAATAAAGTAAAATGAAATAATTATGAAAGGATAAACTATAATCGTATTAAATCAAATGTTTATTAATGAAGTACACATACACATTCGTTCACATAATCACTCTCATACTATTATTTACACTATTTATAGTTATATTCATATGGATGGACTAATCTTCATCATTATCTTTATTGATAATAGGCGTGATGCCGTCTGTTTTAAATATATTTAAATATAAAAAAATATTTAAATATGTTTAAAACAGATGGTATCACGCCTATTATCAATGAAGATAGTGATGAAGATTAGTCCATCCATATGACTATAAATAGTGTAAATAATAGTATGAGAGTGATTATGTGAACGAATGTGTATGTGTACGTCATTATATTGAGTGTATGTGTACGTGTATGTGTATGTGTACTTCATTAAAATAAACATTTGATTTAATACGATTATAGTTTATCCTTTCATAATTATTTCAATTTATTTTATTTTATTATTTTTTTAGTACCTGCATCTATTTATTTAATCGATTCCGGAAAATTACTTGTTGTAGAATTCCATTCCAAGATTCTAAACAAAAATATGGCGATGGTACCAAAAAACTATGATAATTTAAAAAAATATATTTTGTTTTTTAAAGTACCTTCTACCCATTTTATTAGTTCAAAAAAATTACTTGTTATAGAATACCGTCTCAAAAGTTTACAAAAAAAATATGGCAATGGTACGAAGAGCATATCATAATTTAGAAAAATAAAAAACAATATTTTATTTTTTTAAACTTCCGCCTACTTATTTTATTGGTTCAAAAAAATTACTTGTTGTAGAATACTATCCCAAAATTCTACATAAAATATATGGCGATCGTACCAAAAGCATATCATATTTTTAAAAAATAAATAAAAATATTTTATTTTTTAAAAGTACCGCCTACCCATTTTATTGCTTCCAAAAAATTATGTCCGATAGGAAACTACTCCAAGATTCTAGAAAATTTTTTCATAATTGTACAAGAAAGATATCGGGACTAAAAAAAATCAAGAACATTTATTTATTTTTTTTATTAATGTTTCTGTCATCTCAGAAACCTTTCCCGAATTTTCCACAAATGTGTCTCAATGATATCTACAACATATTAAAATTTCATCAAAATCGGTTAAGCCGATCAAAAGATATGAATTATTTTCGAAATTTTTATTTTTATTTTTTACAGCAAAACGGTTCAATATTAAGGGCTAATATTTGACTAAATTGTAAGTGACACTGATAGCAATCAAAGCAAAAAAAATGAGCATGATCCGTGTGGGGGCACATTGACCCTTCTTATCCGGCTACGGCCTTTGCAGTCTTTGTTATTAAGGACGTTCTCCGGCTCCAGTCGTGCTCAACTTGTATTCATGCTTAAAAAGAAAATTTATTTTACTGATGTTAATTGTTTATATACAAAATATTACATAAAGGCTGCATTCCGATATTCACTGTCAGTAACTTTCAGTACTGAAAATCTATAGTATACGTGACGTAAAATATAGATTTGCAGTACTGACAGTGAATATCGGAATGCAGCCATAATAACATCTAAAAAATAAGAAGTTAACTTCACGCGTGAGAACTCATGCAGCGTTGCCAAATAACTGACGCCTCTCCTCTTCTGTCACTCTAAACCGAGCGAAAAATTCACCAAATCGCGTACTTTACACAAGTATTTCTCGAAAACGAGTACCGCAAGGGTATTGACACTTAATTGCATATTATTTTTATTTTTATGGAGCATCATATACTAATTTTTCAAAAACATTTAGAGAAAACTTTTTTCACAATTCATTATAATGTCTCTTTTACAATAGCTCGGAATAGGAATTACATGTTAAAAGTTGAAACTTTGAAACTCAGTATCTCGATTTTTAATACCGCAAGAGGTATTGAAATTTATACCATCGCATAAAGCACACCTAAATTAACGTATATTCACAGTTTCAAGAAAATCTAGAGAAAACCGATTTTCCGGAGAACGACCTTAATGGAAAATTTATACTAATTATGAAACAGGTGCGTAACGGCGAAAGGGGAATGGAGGATGTGCGTCAATATCGAATGTGTCCCGGATGCCGCCTAACTATTTAACCTTTCCTTATTTACGAGACATTGTGCCATAGTATGTCAATTCTATCGAAAAACTCAGTCTTAAGTTTTTACCTCCAATTGTAAAATTTATTAGAGAGATTCAATTTCGCAATATAAATTTCTACTAATTTCGTAAAATAAATTTCCACCAATTTTTTCTTCAATTCTATTAATTATATCTGCTATTATATATGACCAATAATAATTGCCAAGTTTCGGAAGAAAATCATTCAAAGATAATTCTATTAACATATTGACTGCCATCCACATATGAATAACATTCAATCTCGTTGAAAAACCCCTCAAAGAAAGCCAAACATATCTTTTTTTATAATTTATATTTTTTTGTAACATAAAACGTCGTTGAATGACGGGGCTTCTTTATAAAAGTTTAATGTCATTCGTATTTGAGAATGACAAAGCACTTTCAGAAACGAGGAATACAATCATTTATTGGCGATCATACGTATAACAGTCAATTTGTGCTAATAATATGCGGCAAAAGGTCATTTGGCTAAAGCGAATAAATAACGAATAAAAATCTTTCATAAACAAAAACTTTTCAGTAAAATAATGAATAGCTTTATATTACATAGGAAATGCAATTAGTAAATAATTTTATACTCCTAGTCTTAACATTCATGTTAAAAATATATACATATCATCCCTGGCGAAAATAAAAAGTTTCATGAATGTTTATTTGATGTTTATGCGAGCGTTTGCGGGAGTTCATTGAGAGTTTGGAAACGGTCAGTAAAGATTTCGTAGAGCGGAAATTGCAACGCTGCGCTGTAGCGTTGAAAGGCGTTTGTATATAACATTTTTGAGAGTTTGCACAGCGTTTACATGACGTATGACGTTTGCTGAGAGTTCTTTGAAACATTCTCTGTTAAGTCAATTAAAGGGAAAGAGGCAATAAGAGCCGGCGCGGTAAATAGGGCGCAAAGTTGTGTATATTCTTCTACCGTCAATACATAACAAATTCGCGAACGTTTCGACCATTTTTTGTGGTCATCTTCAGCGCAATGTGTACGTAGTCACAGGAACAAATTAAAACATTAAAAAATATACTATAACGCGGTCATGAGGCTAGATTATACTCGCACGCTCCTTCTTCTATGAGTTTTGCGGTCGGTCAGGTGTGTGCTACGATGCAGGCAAGCATCCTTGAAATCCCTCCCAAGTTGGAAGGCCAGGAGGACCATGGTGCATTTGAGAGATATTTCACTGTATTACATGATACTTGCGTACATACGAGGCAGACGAAACACATCCCTGGTAACCAGTCTGATAGTTCAGATACGTCCCGAAAAAGTGCGCAAGAAAACAGTCCAAAATTGCGACAGAAGTGCATAATATCTGTGATTGAACGTGTACTTACTGTACTATTGCAGTAGTCTGCTGTAAGAAGCTACTGTGAAATTTTATACTACTTGTTAAAAGTAAACATGCAGCAGAAATGTGAAAACAATATGGAAGTATCTGCCCAACTGAAAAATAACAGCAAATCGCGTTAGACTCTTCACGCACATTTGCAGCAGAGTTTTGAGTACAGATCCGACCGGCAGAAACGTGAAAAGAACGTGCAAGCATCTGCCCGTGAGAAAAAAAGCAGTCGAGTGTGCTAGACGCTTGAAACATATTTTAGTCCAGTCAAATTAGACAAAAAAAAGGCTTTTGCTCGGAAGTGAAGAGAGATTTATGAAACCTTTTTAGGGTTGTTGGGGGGATGTAGAAGAGCATATTTCTGAGTTTTCGGGTTAATCGGACCGATGGGTTTTTAAGGGGGGGAGGGGGAATGAAAAATTTCGTTTTTTCGCAATAACTCGGCGAATTTTGACCGTACATGATTGACTAACCCCTCATTTTGTAGCTCTTTTAAAGCCCTACAATTCATTTCGTGAAGACCCTAACTTAAAATCAAGATTTGTCGAGTTCTAGCCGGTGAAAGTGGGAAAAAAAATGTATTTTGTCGCGGTTTTTTGCGTTTATCTCGTTTCCATTAATAGATAGAAATATGCCGCCACTGACAAAGTTGTAGGGCTTGAAGAGACCTACAAAATGAGGGGTCAGTCGTTCAGATTCGTTAAAAATTGAGCCCAGGAAAGCCTCTGGAAGTCGCGCTTTTAACGCGTGGCCGATTGTCGCCGGCGGCGACGCGGGCGGCGCGGGCGGCGCGGGCGACGATCGGCCACGCGTTAAAAGCGCGACTTCCAGAGGCTTTCCTGGGCTCAATTTTTAACGAATCTGAACGACTAACCCCTCATTTTGTAGGTCTCTTCAAGCACTACAACTTTGTCAGTGGCGGCATATTTCTATCTATTAATGGAAACGAGATAAACGCAAAAAACCGCGACAAAATACATTTTTTCCCACTTTCACCGGATAGAACTCGACAAATCTTGATTTTAAGTTAGGGTCTTCACGAAATGAATTGTAGGGCTTTAAAAGAGCTACAAAATGAGGGGTTAGTCAATCATGTACGGTCAAAATTCGCCGAGTTATTGCGAAAAAACGAAATTTTTCATTCCCCCTCCCCCCCTTAAAAACCCATCAGTCCGATTAACCCGAAAACTCAGAAATAAGCTCTTCTACATCCCCCCAACAACCCTAAAAAGGTTTCATAAATCTCTCTTCACTTCCGAGCTCAAATGTCTAATTTGACTGGACTATTTGCAGAAAAATTTGACAAGTGTATGTCGCTTAAATTGTTGTTTTTGCCGTACAGATCCGACCGGGCAGAAACGCGAAAAGAACGTGCAAGCATCTGCCCGTGAGAAAAAGAGCAGTCGAATGTGCTAGACTCTTGAAACATATTTGCAGCAAAATTTCACAAGTGTATAATGTCGCTTAAATTGTTGTTTTTGCCGTACAGATCCGAGTGACAGAAATGCGAAAAAAGCGTACAAGCATCTGCCCGTCAGAAAAAGAACAGCCGAGCGCGCTAAACTCCCAGACAGCACAAAATATTTATAAAATATTTTCAAAATATTTATAAAAAATATTTAAATATTTTGAAAATATATACGTTGAATATTTTGTAAATATTGTAATGTCCGGAAAATAAAAGTATCTAAAAGATTATAATAAATATTTTAAAATAAAGTGTAAATAATTATCATCAATATTATTAAAGTTGTTTTTAATTTATGTTATAAATATTTATAGAAATAATTACTGTAAGTTAACTGGAGATTGTGAAACTGTTATAGCTTCGTGATGTAAGATGTAGGCTATACGGTCCATTTTGGCGTTTCGAATTTCGAAAAATGTTTGATTGATAAATCAGATGTACGGTATATTCTGCCAAAGTCATTTGTATTTCTGCTGCTCTACTTCTTACGCAAGCATCTGCCGTAATTCTTGTTGAATTCTGCTGTATGTGCTAGTTTACAACGATGCCGCTAGGCGGCGCATAATGGTAAAACTAACTCGCAAATAAATTTCAGTTGGGATCTAATATAAGCAGGCCTCCGGCGAAGCAAAATCATGACATTTGTGACAATATTTTCGCTAGTAATACAACGCAAGGCTTACCCAACACCACTGCGGTGCTATAAATATAAAAAATATTTTTGTAAATTATTTTAATCTTCCTAAAAAATATTTTAAAAATATTTTGTGCTGTATGGGTAGCAGTAGGCGCTGCAACAAATCTGGCGCGATTATGTTGCACTGCAATTTGCGCAAGCATCTACCGCATTTCTTGCACTATTCTGCTATATGTAAATGCATACATATATCTTCCACAATTCTGTTGCACTACGACGAGAGCAAGTTTCTGCCAACAGAAAAATAGTCAAAGTTGGAAATAGAAAACGCATGATCTGCCCGAAAGTTAATGCACGACTTTTCGTGCAGTTTTACAGCAGAATTGCAATGGACTGGTTACCAGGGATTAGATCGGTCATTACCCCTCGAAGCGTTGTCGAGACAACTTGCGTCTGTCCCACACAGCACAAGATATTGCAACATCCACCAGATATCCGAGGGATCGCAATATGTCCAAATATTGATCACAATAACCGTAGGACATCCATAGGATCGCAATATGTCCAATGTGATATCGCAATATCCTGGGAACATCCCCAGGAAAAAGTGTGCTGTGTGGGGTTACTGTTCATTTTGTGCGCTATACCGTTAAGATCAGGTTTCATTGTAAGTAACTCACAATGTTCATTTTTATATCGATGTGAACCGTAAATTTAGTGTGCCGCTCCGTATGTACGCAGGTATCATGTAATACAGTGAAATGTCAAATGCACCATGGTCCTCCTGGCCTTCCAACTTGGGAGGGATTTCAAGGTTGCTTGCCTGCATCGTAGCACACACACACCTGACCGACCGCAAAACTCATAGAAGAAGGAGCGTGCGAGTATAATCTAGCCTCATGACCGCGTTATAGTATATTTTTTAATTTGTTCCTGTGACTACGTACACATTGCGCTGAAGATGACCACAAAAAATGGTCGAAACGTTCGCGAATTTTTTATGTATTGACGGTAGAAGAATATATACAACTTTGCGCCCTATTTACCGCGCCGGCTCTTATTGCCTCTTTCTCTTTAATTGATTTAATCACGAGAGCCTTATAATTTCAATTTTTATTCTCTGTTAAGCATTTAATAGGCATTTGCTTTTATTATTGGAAACTGCATGCAGCCTCTATTGAGCGTTTAACGAGCGTTTACTCTTGTCGTTAAAAGAATAATTTTTATTAATGATAATGAGGTTTCGAAACCGAATCTGCTTTTCGCCTTGCAGGGGGTCTGCTAATGTACGCGGCTGGATGTATTTTAAACGCGAGAAAGATGCGCCGCCTAACGGCGTTGTTGGAAGAGCGTTTGCTGAATGGAGAGAAAACGCTCGTGTTACAGCGTCGAGAAAAGCGTTTCTTAGGCGTTTCTAAGCCATTTGCGTAAACGCCCTACAATTCGCCGCATTGAAAAAATGTTTGCTGAATGGAGGGAAAACGCTTGTTTTACGACAATTGGGAAAAGCATTTGCTAAACGTTTGAAAAGTCTGACAGCAAACTCTCTGCACGAAATGAATTAGCGTTTACTAATGTGCTCTGAAAAGCGTCTTCTCAACATTGCTTTCACGAAACGTTATAATAGCGTTTGATAAGCGTTTTGAAAGCGTTCAAAACCCAACGGCGTTGTGTAAGCGTTCTTACAAAGTTTGAAAGCGTATTATAAACTTTCAAACCCCCATCGAACGGTTGTCAACGCTTTATAAAACTTCTTATTTTCGCCAAGGATATTACTTATAATTATATATAATAAAATCTACTTATATATTCATTTATATGTACAATAATTATATCAAGATATTTATAACTCCATATCAAATTATGCAACATTATTTTAGAATTCTTTTTCGAGTAGATAATTCTACAGGGTGTCCGGTAATAATCGTCAAACCTCTTGTATGCAAGTAGAGTGAGTTAAATCGAGTAGAAAAGTCTTCTACCATTTTGCGAAATTCGCAATATTTGGGAATGGGACATCTCTTCTCGCCGCGCGCTTCTACTAGAGTAGATTGGCCGATCTTTTTCAATTGATTTCTCAATAAATATTCCGAATTTCTCAAAATGATAGAAGACTTTTCTACTCGGTTTAACTCACTCTACTTGCATACAAGAGGTTCGGCGATTATTACCGGACACCCTGTATTATATAATTATATCTAATTATATATCAACATATTTTACATAAATATATAGTTTTGTATAATTCATCATTTATATATGATTATATATAAAAAAAATTTTATACATGTAATCAGAAACAATTTTATCTATTTGTACATGATTATAGATCAGGTCAAAATTCATACTCATGCAATTATATCTACGTAATTATATATAATTAGATATAAAACTTTTTTCCCAGGTATGTTAAGGGCTCAGACACAATGACAAAAATAAGGAATAAGATAAAGGAATAAGGAATAAGGGAATGTCGCATCTCACTTCAGTACACGTACATTAAAGTGAGATGCAACATGCCTTATTCCTTATTCCTTTATCTTATTCCTTATTCCTCTCATTGTGACTGAGCCTTAAAATATTGTACATATGTATGTGTGTTATTTATAACATACACAAATACACGTACAGTCGATCACAGAAAGGTTGCAACCGAAGGTAAGTATATATAGATATAGAAAAATATATATTATCCGTTTGTTACGTAAAATTTCCAAGTAACATATGCAACTTACTTGTAGATTATAATTTCCTACTCAATAATATAAATGCATAATGAAACAAATATGTAATACACTCATAAAATGCTAGCACACTATTTACAATTGCTTAATTTTTATCATTTTTACAAGCTACAGGTATTTTCGTGGTTTATTCATTTAATTCAGTGATATTCAAGTTACCTTACACACTGGTTTTGCTGCTGCTTTAAATGGTTACACTGGGTTCCACTAACCCAACTTGTAGCGATGATCATATTGGTTTTTCAAAGGGGCTAATTTTTGATTGTCCAAAAGCGGCCAACGACTGCGCATCCACGGGAATGTTAAGAACCCCTGTTGAGCTGGCCCCCCCACCTTGCAGAAATTAAAAAACAAATAGTGCTAAATTACAAGCTATTTATGAGCTTTCATATCCCGCAGATTAAAAATTTTGAGCTCACATTGGGCAGAAATTTAATATTTTTTGTGTGGGGGCTGAGTCAACATAGCTTGTAATTTAGCGCTATTTGTTTTTTAATTTCTGCAAAGTGGAGGGGCCAGCTCAACAGGAGTATGTTAAGGTCTATCCAGACAAACTTGCATAGCGTGTAAACATAAGCATAAGAAAATTGATTGGTCCATATACATGTGCATAAGGAAATAGACCAATCCATCTCTTTATGCATATGCTTATGCACCTATGCAAGTTTGTCTGGATTGACCTTAAAGGATCGGTGCAAACCACAAAAAAGGGTTGAGTGAACATACTGGTTAGAGCCTCCGCACAAGACTCTCGTATGATAGCGTAGCGTAACGTAACGTAACGTAACGTAGATCAACGCACAAGAAACGTATAAGAGCCTCCGCACAAGATTCTCGTATGGTAACATAGCGTAACGTAACGTGGGTTAAGGGGATCCTGCAGCCGTATTATTTACCGACATTATCGTTTTTCGATGGATCTTTTAATTGGCTTTATAGAATTGCAAAAATCTTTTACAGAATTAAAGTCCGCACAAAAATCTAGGGTAACAAACGCGATTTTATATCAAAAACACCAAAAAATTAAAAATATTACTTATTTGGGCACATACAGCTGTCACCTAACGACAATATTTGTTTAAAACAAAAATTCTGCAGTTTATACATACATAATGTTTATCATCTGCCCTTGGGAAAACATGTAGGAATAATATCGTGCAAGTAGAAGTAAGATTCAATGCGTACAAAAAAAGATCCATCGAAAAATTATTTTAGTAATGCAAATACGGATGCAGAATGACAAGAAGAGCAGCAACAGTAGTTGCCGAATCTTGCAAGAGATGGCGAGCAATCAAACAAGGACAGATGTCATTTCGTTAGACAAAGACAGATATAGGGAAAGCAAAATTAGAAAGGTTGACATTATCGACATCGAGGAAGTTCGCCTGTCACTGCAGGATCCCCTTCTTCTTCTTCTTCTTCCGTTTAATGGCACTTAAGTTCCGATCGGATAGTAACGGCCATTATTCCATTCTGTGATATGTCGGCTCAGCACTTCTTCCTCTATGAACCACTAGTCGTAAAAGCCGCAAGCGGCGTCGTAAAAAAACGTTATAGGCCTCGAAAGGCGCCGATACAATGCAGACAGTAACAGTCGCAATACTTTAAAAAAAATTTTCCTTCGGAACACGTCCGAACACGATCGAGCCTGATCGTCAACTCTGCAGGATCCCCTTAAGGGGATCCTATAGTGAAGCAGGCCGAACTTCCTCGATGTCGATAATGTCGAACATTTTTAATTCCGTTCTAATTCGTTTTCTATCATTTTCTATATTACCGGCCTATATCTGCCCTTGTCTAACGAGAGACATCTGTCCTTGTTTCGATTGCTGCGCCATCTCTCGCTACACGCCATACTGCTCTTCTTGTCATTCCGCATGTATATTTGCATGTATAAAAGTTAAAACAATGACACTTTTTTTCTAGACTTCTATCGTAGTTGTAATTGCACGATATTGTTCTTCAATGTTTTCCCTAGAGGGCTAGATTCTCATTTTGTATGTATAAACTGCAGTATTTTTGTATAACCAAATATTGTCGTCAGTGACAGCTCTATGTGCCCAAATTTTTAATATTTTTTTCGTTTTGGAAGTTAAAACCGATCTAGCCCTCTACATTTTTGTGCGTACTTTAATTCTAGACCAAATTTTTGCAATTCCGTAAAGCCAATTAAAAGTGGTTTTGTTTTAACTAAATGTCGGTAATTACTGCCACTATAGGATCCCCTTAACGTACAAGAAACGCATCGGTTACGGCGTTATACCAGTTTCTTGTGCGTTGATCTATGTTACGTTACGTTACGTTACCATACGAGAGTCTTGGTGCGGAGGCTCTAATCGATACGTTTCTTGTGCGTTGACCAACATTACGTTACGCTACGTTACCATACGAGTCTTGTGCGGAGGCTCTAATACTGTGAAGGAAAATAGAGAGAAAGAAAAAGAGAGACTGAATAAATACATGTGCATTGAATAAATTAAGAAGTTCATTATACCTCAAGATATATAAATTAACTTATAATCTCCTATAATTATCACGTTGCTGAGATGGAGATCCCGACATCAGTGTCGAATAAATAAATGGCAAAACGGACGCTAGCGCTAAACAGAGACCGATTACCGGTCGATACCACACCCAAGCGAAACCGATCACCAATAAACTAATAGACATGGAGACTGACATAGTTAAAGACTCGACTGCTATTATACCGCAAAGGAACGTCGAATTTAGTATAATTGTCTTTAGTATATTTGCTAAGCACGTTGCTGCCACAAACAAGACCAACCATCCAAGTCCTCTGCAACAAGAACAAAGACATTTAATCATTAATAATTTCCCAAATAGCCAAGCGTGTCTGAGCAAAATCACGCAAACCTGATTGCTTATAATGCTGGCAACTTGCCGTATATTTGCTTCAATTAGTTTCGAGTAATTTAATATTTGAAGCAACACGCAGGCAACATTGGATATATGTATTGCCAGCAATTTATCGGCAAGAGAACAGCATCAAATTTACTTCGCGTTGCTAGCAATATGACAGCATTGTGTGATCCTATGAATTATTACAGCAACATGACAGCAACAGCTCGAATTTTGAATCAGACGATTTTAGACCGCAGCATAAGTTACCAACAAGTTGCTGGCAAGTTGCTATACAAAATTGTTATATCGTGAAGGCATCAACTTGCCGACAAATGCGGACTCAGTTGCCACAATTCTGATAGCAACACATACTATGTTGTCGGCAACATGCCAGCAACAATGCAGACACGTTGCTGTCTGGGTTCTTTTATAGTTTTATAGTATCTAATATTACATAATATTTCGTATGTGTATATTTATTTCTAAAATAATATGTAATATAAAGTATAGTTTAATTAAAAATCATATTTGACTTCAAATTTTTAATGTATAATAAAAAAACTTCCATTAAAAGATTTTAAAAATCAGGCTATTATCAACGATAAACATTTGCATTCATTTTTATATAAAATATTTATTTTTATCCAGAAATTACCTGACAGTCCAGGTTCGCCAATAATTATGAACGTGCTCCAAATGAAACATCTGATCCACTGACATTTTATGCCTTCGTTGAAGCAAGATTTCTTCACCGTGAGATGTGTAATATGGTTTTATGGTCTCTTTTTCCAACAAGCCGACTACAGAGTAAACATCCCCGTTTTTTCCCGCGTAGGAAAATTGTATTCTGATGTCTCCCACCTATGAACAAAACAAGGTATATATTATACACAGGCCGGTATTCATAGTCGGTTCTTATTTCAAGATTGTCTTAAGTAATGTCTTAAAATGCTAATACGGCTCTGTGGCCAGTATTCATAGTCGGATCTTATTTCAAGACAGTTTAAGTAACGAAACAAAGTAAAAATTATAAATTTTACAGTGCAAATTGAATGATGGTCTGAATATAAAGAAACTCCAACAGTCCTTTAAATTTGACAAGGTAAAAAATTTTCTTCTGGAAGAAATTTTTTGCAATTTTACATCAAGATTGTCATTGAATTTTGTTCAAAGTGAAGATCACGAATTTTTAGTTAGTTCCGAATATTTCTGTATTTGGAGAAAGAGAACTTTTTGCGAAAGCCATACTTGTGGATTCCACAAATCTGCACTGTGGTAATACAGTCCAGAGTGCATTTTAATGTTCTTTCGTTCTGGCCGCTCGTCACTGGTGATCTCTACAAAGTCACTGAATTTCTTCTTCAATTCCAGACCGAGTGTGAAAGCACCTATCTTTACTTCATCTGCGATTTGCACCTGACTTCTGATTGGCATTTCCTTCGGATTATGATGACCGGTACGAATGTAGAAGTGATCTGAGTCCACGAGTTTATCCTTCCATTCCATCGTATAATAGTAATGTTTTTCGTCCTCCGTTATTCCACTGAAACTAAAACGTAAAGATTTAATATATTTGATATATACTAAGTAAGATGCAATAGAATTTCTATCTAACATGGAAAGCTCAATAATAAACTTTATTAAATAAAGTTACAAATTAAAGAAAATTTTTATTTTTAAACATGGATTTTGATTGCACGCTGAGTCTTTTTTCGCTACCTTTGCTCTTCTTCAATTTCAACCCACTGGTACATCTGTACCCTTCTCTTTAGCTTCACGCTTGACATAACAATTCCGTAATCTGGTTCGGTTAATGGCTCGGAGACCAATATGGGGCCCGACAGATGTATCAAGCGACCCTCGTATTCAGGTGACAACATCATCGAATTAGGAAGCACAACTACATTATGCAGAGCCTCGTCCAAGGAATGCGCCACTTTCACGGCTCTCCCCTGAAATGGCACAGAAAATGTACAATGAAATTATGGAAAATCAATCGGATGGTATGACAGAAGTACCACTCGCAAACCTCATTCCAAAATAGAAGATACATTCCAGTAGCGAACATGATGGATCCGATTATAGCTGTCAGCCATGACTCTCTGAATTGCTCCGAGATTGTCATCGGCGTTTGATTCACGGAGATAGCTTGTCTTCCATTAAGACAATTTTGGCGAATACCATCCGCGTTTTCCCTCTGTGGCTGGCCATTCTGCTACAAAGTGTACGCTCCGCGAGTCTATCTTATTCTGTTAGTAATCTTAATAATTAACGTAAGATGATAATAATATTCTTATAAAGCAAAGGGAATGTACCTACATTCGCTCGATACATCCCGACGCCGCGCCGGTCGTAATCTTGGAGGCGGAGCTGACAACAAGCGTGATGGCCGTGACCGCGTAAAGGCCCTTGCACAATGCCAGGCAACAGGAACAGGAAATAACCAAAAATTCGTTAATTACAACCTAAAAAATTCGAATGCTATGGATTGGCAACAGGCAATAGGCACAGAATTTTCAACGTGACGGAAATGTCTATTTTCGTTTATTCTGCATTTTTAACAATGGCTGCGTTTCGATAACTCACTGCAAGTACTGAAAATCTAGTTTACGTTTACGTGTGTACAATACGTACACGATCGGAACGCACCCTATGCGTATATGAGTAATACAAAGTTTGAGGTTACAATTTTGAGACGTTTGTTTCTGAGATATCCATTTATATATGAAAAAAACGTTTTATTATTTTACAGTACAATGTCAACACGATTGTAAGTCTCAACAACATTTAGTGCAATATTAATTGTATATAATTATTCTAATTAAGCTTTAAAAATGATCAATCGGACAATCTTAACCTTAATTTAATTCTCCAATCATATCTTGTATATAAATCATATCTTGTATATAAATTATTCGATTTTTATTATACAATTTTATATTGATACTTTATTTAGCTATCCTATATATCAAAGAGGCAATCCACAATTGAGAATTTTTCTACCTAATTTCTGGATGAAACTAATCACGCCTGTGGATAAGCAGCCTCCAAATATTGTACAGTTTCACTGCTCCATGGAAATGACCAAACATGACATAAAGAATTACCTGGAAAAGATTTACAATATCGACGTAGTCGAAGTAAGGACGAAAATAGCTATGGGTAGGCTCACAAGGGATCGATTACAGCGTTCTGTCATTAAAGAGGATGATAAGAAATTGGCCTACGTCGTACTGGTTGGATCGCAACTGTTCTTTGATTTCTCTCTTTAGAAAAAAAATTTAGAAATCTATTAGAATTAACTTTATCCATTCTTTGTAGCCAAAGGACCAGTCGTTTGTGTTTCCTGACTTGTTCAAGGATGTAAAAGAAGAAATTGACAAAGATAGTATAGATATGGCTAAGAAGGATATGCAGGACTTTATAGAACCTAACAAAGCACCTGGATTGCCTGGTTGGTTTAGGATCTAGTGTGTACATATTCAAGTATTTAAGGATTTATAATCAATAAAACGTATTTGTTAATATTCTTGAGATTGTTTAACTCCCTAAACAATCATAATTTTAAGACCAATCAAAAGGGCTTTTATATAATCTTTTGTCTACAGGACCTTGTTAATTTTGTTAAGACTGATGAAAAGTCGATTTTTTAACGTATTCTTAATGATTAGCATGGGATTAAGTATCTTACAAATAGGTTCGAATCTGTTGGCGTTTCTAGTTTCAAATTCTTTATGATTACTTCGAAAAATAAAAGCAGTACCTTCAAGTAGACTCGAATCTGGACGAAATGGGTTCGAACCCTTTATGAATGTTTTGAAAAACAAGAGTATTACTTTCAAATAAGACTCGAACCTGAATCAAATATGTTCAAATCTTTTATGAATACTTTACTAGAAATTTTCTGTTCCTTTGAATAAAAACAATTTTATAAAGCAACAAGTATTTTAATATATTATTTTTTGATAATTACAAATATTAGTTTATCGAGCGTTAAAATTAAATATATAATAAAGATATAATTAAAAATATAGAATTAAAGTTACTTAAAATTTTTACATAGTACATTCTTTAAACTAACAACATTCTTAGAGTACGAATACTACTTGTATTATACGTAAAAAAATTTGATTCTATAGAAACTACTTACAAGTACATTTCGAATCCCGCAGATACTCATTTTAAAATTAGAAACTAGTTGGGTTCGATTAACTTGCAAGTACAATGTATGAAATATTATTCGAATCTTAGAAAATGAAACTTGATTATTGGATTTGATTCGGATTTTTAAATATTACATATTGAACTTGATTTTATCCTAGTAATATATGTATCAGTAATACAATAAAAAAACATTTCGAATAAATTTACGTTTTAAGTTATAGACATGCAAGTCTGTTATTATGTACAATATATTTTGTGTTTAGATATTTATATGTATTATATATGTGTATATAATAAAATATAAGAAATTATTTATTTATACATATATAAATTATTATATATTATATATATAATTATTTTTTTTATTAGATTATATAGATTTTATTGTTCCTTTTTATGGGAATTCAATAACTTTTATGTATAAATATGAAAAAATGTACACACTATTTTTATATTTTTACATAAATTCCATTAAACTTTTATCTTTTAATTATAAGTTTTGCATCTGGCCCTACGATTAGGGTGCGATTCACTAAACGCTTCAAAGCATCATTTTGTCCTTGTTTAACATTTGATAAATAACAAGGATGAAATCGAAATGTTTCCAAGAACGTTTGAAGCGCCAAGTGGATCGCATCCTTAACAGCATTTGGAGGTGGAGGTATGTACCACCGTATGTGTATGTATGTACATACATACATACATATATCGATTAATAACCGTATCGATCAAACGCAGTTCGTATTGTTCGTAAGTATCGAAAATATGGCGTCAAACGTGGCCGCGGAAAGCAAACGGGCTGCGAATCCAAACCTCTGCGCCGTTTATGGCAGGTAAATAAAATTCGTAACAATTAAGTGTATGTACTACTCTGCTCGAGATGGTTAAGGATACCTGCCATTGCTCGAAACGTTTAAGGGCACTTGCTAAAGGTCTTGTAATTTCTCTTCAGGCTCGATCTTCGACGAAGAGAAAAGAGCTCATTCCGAAACTGTCTTAAACTCGCACTGTCAAGAAAAATTGAGATTATTCGAGTTTATCGCGTATTCTTTGTAACTTCTTGATGCGAAATTTATTTATTACTTCTTCAGAAATCTGATGAGTTCTCTAGCTTCTTAATGCGAAATTTATTTCCTCACATTTAAATATAGAAGAGATAATTGAAGAAATCTAAGTACCTCTCTTCAAAATTCTCACAAATTTCCTATAGCATTCCTTATCATTTTTTAACGTGAAATTTATTTCTTCGCGGAAGAAATAATAAACGAAAAAATAAATTATAATTTCTTTATCTCATTTCTTTATCTTACAATTTTCAACATATTATATCTTATTGATAATTATCTATATCTTAAAATTATTATTTTATGAATATTTCATTTTAAGACAATTTAAAAGTATATAAAAGTATATACATAATATAAGTATAATATTCAATAATCCTCAATTTGTATAAATAATATAACAGCTTTCTTAATCGCCGGCTTTGACATACGACCATACATTAGATGCTTTCCATTTACATCAAAACTCAGATAATTCTCACTTGTGACGTCATTCTATCTTTATTATTCATTAATTGCCAAAAAAGATAGAACGACGTCACAAGTGAGAATTATCTGAGTTTTGATGTAAATGGAAAGCACCTATTATGTATGTACATAATAATTAATACGCGAAAACAGCAGTCTGTTATAATTCTTCGGAGCAACATAAAAATATTAGTGCTGATTAGTTCTTGCGGCCGTGATTAAAAAACTGATCGCATGATTATAGAGTGCCATCAGTTGGGATGGATCGGACGAGGATCACGTTTTGCACAGACGTGGACAAGTCCGTGATCGTGCATAACTTTGAGAAACGCGGCTGGACGCAGGTCAGTCCGGAGGATGATTGGAACTTTTATTGGTACTTAATTACAAATTGCAACACAATAAAATCTGTAGATTATTTAGGAATTTATTATGACGTTTTATTGTTTATATCGTAGGGCTGTTACGCAATCGTGCAGGAGTATCTTCAGCGTCGAAACTGGATACAGGATGGATGACAATCAGTAAGACCTTCCAATCAGAGATATTGATTTCATTAATAATAAAATTTAAATTATGAAAGTTAATCTCAATTTAAAAATTTACTTCTGAAGTACCTTAAATGTGTATATTTAAAAAAATAGAGACTATTATAACAATTTGAAGTTTTCTAATACATATAATCTCTTTTAGATATTTATTATGCATATCTAATTAAAAAATAATATATATATTTTGAAAAATGGAGATGACAGGTTACAAAGTTATGGAAAGTTTTGCACATCCATTTTTTAGAAATATATGAATTTAAGACATTTTGAAAAAAAAGTAAAATTTATTTATGTTAGAATCATCAATCACTTCCCAAATCACTATGAGCTCACGCGTAAAGATCTCCTAGTAAAGAACATCAAGCGATACCGAAAGGATTTGGAGAGAGAGGGAAATCCTTTAGCAGAGCGCGCAGAGGGTCCAGGCAAATATCTGTACCTCGATTTCATACCCGTCACTTTCATCTTACCCGCGGGTGAGGTCGTGCTCTCTAGACTAGATCCTTAGAAATCAGATTGTCTGATTAGGAAACGTGATTTCTTGACAAAGCCTAGTAGCGATTGTTTCGAAAAAGAGCTCGATCTTAAAATAGCCAAATCTGTCGAGGATGGATTTTGAAAGTATCTGCTGCAAATTTTGTCGATAGAATCTGCTAACAAAATATAATGACAAATTGACGGCAGAAACTGAGCAAAATGCTATTTTGTAACAATTTAAGTGATGTATTCCATTAAAATGTTAATTTATAAAATGACAAATTATACTGTTTCTGTTGATAAATTGCTGTCAGATTATATTGGCAAAACACGAGCGGACATAGATGATATCAGATCTGTTGCGATATCTGAGTAAATCTGCTGCTAATCTATTTTTATACTACGGGTAATTTGCTTACTGGGTGCTAATCTGAAAAAATGGTTTTAAAAAAAGATCTATTGTTTTGGAAAATGTTCACTAAATTCCACAATCTGCGATTTGAGTCTCGTGATGTCAATCATGTTTACAAATCAGCAATCTACTTCTAATATTTTATTGTAATTTCAAGTAAATGTTTTATATTTGCAATATCTTGATTGAAAATTATCTGTAATTTATTTTCGCATTGCATGAACTTACGTTACACCGTAGATTACAATATGTTTGTGGAAGAATATCGCAAGTCCCCGCAGAGCACCTGGATCATGAAGCCGTGCGGTAAATCGCAGGGCGCCGGAATATTTCTCATCAATAAGCTGAGCAAGCTAAAGAAGTGGTCACGCGAAGCAAAAACACCATTCAATCCGAACCTGACAAAAGAGTCGTATGTCATATCCAGGTAATATGATTTCAATCGAAGACATTTCGATTGTGGATATCCTTCGTGAGATTCTCGTGGTAAAGGTGATTAACGACGATCAAAGCTATGTTGTTATCTTTTCCTTTGATCATTTTTATCACGGCAGATATATCGACAATCCGCTGTTAATCGGCAGCAAGAAATTCGATCTCCGACTGTACGTTCTCATCACGTCATTTCGGCCGCTCAAAGCGTATCTCTTCAAATTAGGATTCTGCCGTTTCTGCACGGTCAAATATGACACCAGCGTTCAAGAGCTCGATAACATGTACGTGCATCTGACGAATGTATCCGTACAAAAGCATGGCGTATGTATCATGTACACTTATGAAATTATTCACATTGGTACTTTCTTCGATTGATAAGAATTGATACATTGTAACTTTTTGTTTTTTTTTTGTTTTACTTTACGGAAAAATTACCTGAAAATTGTTGATACAAAAGTGATATATCTTACATGCGTTTGTATCTCTTTGTTTGCTTTACTTTGACAAATAAATTCACAAAATAATCTTTGTCAAATTAGACTATTAAAAATATTAGAAATTTAGAAATTAGAATGCTCAACGCAAACACACGTTTGAGTTTTTGATGGTCTGAACCAAATTATGGCGCTTGGTAAACAATTCTTTATCCGGATTTGTTTTGGAAAAGCCGCTTTTAAAGACAGATTTTTAAAACCTTTTTAGATCGAAATTTATCATTTTCGATTCAGAAAAATTTGTTTAATCTTATTATTTTAGATTTTATTTTATTTTTAAGTCGCGCAATCTACCTAATTTTTTTAAATTTTAATGACGTAGTTTGCGTGAATATTCTTTGCGTATGCCCGCACAAGAATACGGAAATTTCAGGATGAGTATAACAGCAAGCACGGCGGTAAGTTGAGTGTGCAGAATCTGCGTCTGTACCTGGAAAGCACGCGTGGGAAAGCAGTCACAGAGAAGCTCTTCTCTAACATCTCTTGGTGTATCGTGCACTCGCTGAAAGCGGTGGCACCGGTGATGGCAAATGACCGGCACTGTTTCGAGTGTTATGGGTACGACATCATCATCGACAATAAGTTAAAACCATGGCTGATCGAGGTGTGTTGGTTTCTTGGCCTTCATAATTCGCCACCCGGTATAAATTTTCAAGTTTCAAAAATATACAAATTTTAGCTTTTTCCAGGTGAACGCTTCGCCGTCTCTCACATCTACGACAGTAAACGACAGGATCTTAAAGTATAAATTAATCGACAATATTATGTCAATGGTTTTGCCTCCGGATGGTATGCCCGAGTAAGTACGATATTCATCTAAACGTAAAAGAAATCCTCAGATATTTAATTCAAATTTACGAAATTACCTTGCGGTTGGTCCGATCAGCGTGAAATGGAACAAATCACCTTCCCTAGAAGCTTTGGGCAACTTCGAGTTACTGCTGGACGAGGAGTTGGCGGTTCAGGACGAACGGGAGGGTTCATCGAGCAAATATCGCAGTTCTTCTCTCAATAAGTGGAAATAGATCTTACCCTTGTATCATTATTCGCTCCAATTACTTCCTAAAATTCCATCTCGATCATTTCAAAGCAACGGTATTTGGTAGATAATTGGCGCGTCCGTTTTAAAGTTATCGCTATTAAGTATATTCGCTCTGCATATATCAATCGATCGCATCGAAGGCGTGAAGAAGAAAAGCCTTCGAAGAAATTTACGTTAACAAACAAGTTTATTTACTGTATAAATATGCATAATAGACTTACGCAAGAAGACGCACGCGCGCGTCCAACTGCGAGGATGTAAAAATAATATAGGCAGTAATATTTTTCAGTCTTTCGCGCGTGTAAAATGAGAATAATAGTAATTTATTAGTACGTTCTTTTTTTTTCTTTTCTTTCAAAAGGCCGTTTCGAAATCGCAATGCGAGGTAGAAGTCCTTGCGTATTTTGTACAGGCTATTGATACGGTCACGTATATCGTATAGGACTATCGTACAATTTATGGCACAATTTCCCGAAATACGGCGATTACGCTTAAAGCGCCAAGATGAACGAACGGCGAACGTGAGATTCGGAAGTTGAAGCTCGGAAGATCGGTATTTTCATTCCATGAATGATAGGCAAGAATAAAGATTGCGGATAATGAGGAAAGAAGGAAGGTTCCTGGTCAAGATCGCGTATTTTATAGGATCAACAGTAGAACTTTCTTACACTGTTTCTTCACTTATAGGCTTTCCCTTAAGGAAGAACTTACGATGGGAGAGCAATAAGAAGGATAACGCGATACAAATAGCCATAAAAAGAAACACAAGCTCGGAAGATGCGAACGAAACGTTCGCTCACGAGGCGATACAAAAGAAAGTTTCAGATCTGATTTCACGTTCGTTGTTCGTTCGTTCGCCCGCTTTTACAGGAACGAATATGTGCGTTAACGATACGCCGTTTCTGCATTAATATGGTATATACATCGTATGACGCGCGATTACAAATGTAAACGTTATACGTTAAAATGCATTGATTATTGCTAAAAGATTTCGATTAATGCATAATCTTTGTCACTACATCTAGTCTGTGTGTCTGTGCGAGTGTATGAGTGTACGAAGACGGATATGATATGTCGAACTCTCGTAAATATATTCCGCAAGATAACCATCGAACGAATGAATAAGATATTAACAGGAAACGCAGTAAAAATATCTTATGACAGGAAGGCGAATACCGTTTTCTTTTTCTCTATCGCGCCTACGCTTTTCAGAGGATTTATAAATACGATATATGTAAAACCGTCACCTTTTCAGAGTAAAGAAACGGTCATAAATTTAGCAATAAAATATGAGACGCAGCCTTTGGCTAACTGCCATATCGATTAAATTGTGAATAACATGTCACATGCTGTTAACGATGATACTAATATGATATATCTTGATATCACAATTAATAAATGCACATCTATAAAGTACTTGCAGATAAAAAGAAGGCGTGATGCAACCGAGAATATCCCTCTAATGCTTATCCTCAAGTCATGTATGTACATTTTTTTGCAAGCGTAATTTCATAGAAACTACGGTTAAACTAAATATTTACAAAAGTTGTTGCGATAGAATAATTCTTACTCTGTACATTACAAACTATAAAAATGTATAGCAGGCACAAATGGTATAGTTATTATGCTAAACTCTGTTATGGAACGCGCCCAGAGATACAGCTCCATCATGTTGTCTTTCTTCTAATATAATCCACTAAGAAAGAATTTAGTTTACGTCCTATGAATAAAAATATGCTCAGTGTCATAATTGTTATAATAAACACTCACTAAGCTTTGGACGGGGATCAAAAGCTCTCAATGTACTTATTTAACCTTCGGTTGTCACACGGGGTCAAAATGACCCCAACCAATTTTCAAATAGCTGCATGCTATTCAAAAACTAACAGTTTAAGTGGACCGCAAAAAATTCTAGAATTAAGTTTAAACATTGTAGAATATATTCTTATTATAAAAAATTTAACTTTTGAGTGGCATCATGTTCAAAAAAATCCTTTAAAAAATGTTCAAAAAAGAGATGTGACAACCGAGGGTTACAGACCAAAGCTATCCTCTAACACACTTTTTCTGCCTCTTTTTCAGCTCGCTTATTCTACGTGATATGGGAAAGCACGTTCCAGTATGCAAAGTTCAACGGATTATCAATATACATAAAAGTAAATCTTATGCGAATAATAATAATAATAATAATATTTCTCTATCAGTCTATAAAAGTCTTGCCACTCGTTGCTTTTGAGCTTAACACATTAAAAGCCATTACAATAATTACATGATATATAATGTAATTATATTATATACTTGTATAATATAGTTACATATGATTTTATCATATATAATTATATATATAATAACAGATATAATTATAATTATTATAATATAAAGTAAAATAAACTATGATTGTCTTCAACCGTCCTAGATTAAAATGTTATTATTGTAATGTTATTGAAATATAAAATTATTTCTTTGGGAAACTCTATTACGTTCCGTAATTAAAAGTTTAAAGGAGTCATATTAATAAAATCATTTTCTTTCCGTAATAGAAGTTTTATCCCAAAAATTACCGTTAATGGGTTAGTGAGAATTGATAGTCATAAGTTCAATCTAATGTATCGTAACTCACAAATTATTACCGAATTTTGCCAAGTTGAAGATTGAAAAATGCAAAACCCGAAACGAAAGGTGACACGAGAAATGCTTCTTCGGATGAGATTTCGCTCTAGCACGTTCTACCTGTACAATTTGCCTTAATACTTTGTATGAGATTACACACTGATCTTACAGTATTTCTAACAAAACTGTTCGTTATCATGCTAACGAGTAATTAAATAGCGAATTCGAGTAATACACTGGTGCAGATTAAAGCAAATTGTATGTGTGTGTATAGTCTAGTTTGTATATACATGCATTAATCTATTTAGATATAAAAAAATATATATATAGATGTAAAACATAAATAAGCGCTTTATGAATAAAGTGCTCTAATACATTATACTAAACAATGATAACTCATGTCGGGCATCTAAATTCAATCGCTTATCATTTATACACTTCTATATAAACTAGTGTACAACAGTCTTTAATGTAACACCAGTGTGCACTCTAGCGTATCCATTTGAATTCGCTATATGACAGAGATATATTACTTTAAAAGCTAATATATTTTTGTCATAGTTTTTTGCTATCATTCTGCAAGAACTACGGTTAAACTCTCAATTACTATTTGTCTGAGCATTTTCAATGAAATTTTTATATGTAATAGTCGATTTAGTCGACCATAATTAGTATAAGATTTAAGTATCAGCGATATGAGGAATACTGAGATAAGATAAATGCAAAAATAGAAGCACCAGAGCGTTATCCGTCTTTACTTCAGGATTGTTCTCAAGGCACTGGCGACGGTGGTGGCGGTAGGGGACTAAAATACGTGGACGATCTGGAACTTGGGGATGGTGGGCAACTAATCGCCGCGTCGCTATGATAGATGGAACGTGGAGTGGGCGGCGGTGGGAATGGTTCGCTCTCGTAACGATAGCGCGCTGGATAATTACTGTCCGATTCATCACAGACGTCGGTACTACATGGAGTCGGTGGTGGCGGTTGATTAATGCTCCTGTAGTGCCGATACGGCTTGTAACGCGACGCGTTACTGCTCGAGCAACGCGTCGAACTGACGATTGTCGCCGGACTTGGCGGCGGATTCAGAGTCTCCTGAGGATATCCACCCGCGGAACTTCCTCTGGTAGAACTTGACGCACCTGTGAAGACAGAACATAATCATTATTAAATAACGTGAATAATTTCAGGTAATAATATTGACAGTGAATCCAGTTTTTTCGAACATTTTTCCTAAGCATAAAAGAGCGTTGTTCTACAAAAATACCATATAAATGAAAATAACAAACATTATTTCGAGAGTATAAAAATATTATTTCTCTAGAAAAGCTAATTTATTTATTTGAGTTTACGTGATCTTTTCCTTCGGGTCTACAAGCCTTGAGATTTAAAGATGTACAACATGACTTTGAGATTTTATTCTAATTGGAAAGCTTTTATCTCTTAAAGATACACTACCTGTAATGTGACTGCGGTCGTAACTAGAACCAAGACTACTTCCGTTCAACATGGACATCCTTACGGCTTCCATTCCAACCTCCAAGACTCCACTTCCTCCTCCATCCTTTCTGATCTTTTGCGAAACAAACATCGGCTTCACCATTCGACTGTTTGAACTGGGTTTTGGCGACAGTGGATCTCCTGCTGAATCGTGTAGTATGTCAGGCAGACCTTCGTTTCCGGTAAACCTAATATAATAATATAACAATATTTGCTTGCGCTTAAAGCAAAAGATTCATTTCCCACACACTAGAATTTGTTTACGTTATCTTTTATATTGAAAATTCTATTTTAAATTACTAAATTTTTGAAAAGAGGAACTGAAAAGCTTTTTTCTAACTAAAAAAATATAAACAAATTAGTATATAGTGTTCGCTTAGAATAACAATAATCAAACAAAGGGCTTGCGAACCAGCAGGATGTTTATGCTATCGTGTATATATATTTCGAAAAATGACACAAACGTTTCGGCCATAACTGTGGCCTTCTTCAGTGTAATAAATAAATAGTCGTTAAAATTTAAAACATACCCCCCTACAGTAATAAAAACGCCCTTCGCTTACAAAATCAGATTATAAATCCCCTTACAACAATTCAAACGCCATTCGCTTACATCGTCCTTACAATTGTCGTCTCACGTCCGATAACGGCTCGTCGACGTAACATCGTGTCTGGTTATTAATACGAGCCTTCCCTGAGTCGATCGAGAAAGAATACGTCTCTAATTTGTCCACACATTGCGTTGGTAAGGAGGGACTGAGGTTGAAAATCCTTATCCTTCAACCGTAGAAACGCTCCTCGAGAGACCCATGTTTGGCTGTGTTCGGTCAGATGTCAAATGCATTTGACTGGGGTACCTAAGTCGTCTACAGACGATTCCGAGTCTCGACATCGAACTCGCGAAACTCATGTTCGACCGTTAGACGCCGTGCCGTCGTAAGCGGTGAGATCCCGACGACGGGCAGAGGCGCCGTACGGCAAACCGGGCTCGTGCGACGACCGGACCGCGAGGACCGGCCGCCTAGTAGTGTGTCACATTGTTTTGAGCCTTTCGACTCACGAGACTCCTAGAGATATCATTGCCACCTTTGACTAGAGAGGATACGGCCTTAGAGGCGTTCAGGCATAATCCCACGGATGGTAGCTTCGCACCACCGGCCGCTCGACCGAGTGCGTGAACCAAATGTCCGAACCTGCGGTTCCTCTCGTACTGAGCAGGATTACTATCGCAATGACTGGTCAAATGCATTTGACATCTGACCGAACACAGCCAAACATGGGTCTCTCGAGGAGCGTTTCTACGGTTGAAGGATAAGGATTTTCAACCTCAGTCCCTCCTTACCAACGCAATGTGTGGACAAATTAGAGACGTATTCTTTCTCGATCGACTCAGGGAAGGCTCGTATTAATAACCAGACACGATGTTACGTCGACGAGCCGTTATCGGACGTGAGACGACAATTGTAAGGACGATGTAAGCGAATGGCGTTTGAATTGTTGTAAGGGGATTTATAATCTGATTTTGTAAGCGAAGGGCGTTTTTATTACTGTAGGGGGGTATGTTTTAAATTTTAACGACTATTTATTTATTACACTGAAGAAGGCCACAGTTATGGCCGAAACGTTTGTGTCATTTTTCGAAATATATATACACGATAGCATAAACATCCTGCTGGTTCGCAAGCCCTTTGTTTGATTATTGTTAAAAAAATATATATATTGTAAAATAATGAATATTTTGAATAAAAAGTGCTTCAAAGTTGTGTGAATTTCGGCTATTTAATAAATTTACGTTAACTTAATATAATAATAACCTTTTACGGCAGTAGTAGTAGCTTAGAACACCTGCTACGATCACGAATAACACTACCAAGATGATAATGATATAGGTCATCTTGCTGGATTCGTTAATCCCGGGTCCGGCGTCCTGACGATGCGGATTGTGTGGACTAAGGCAAGCCGGTGGTAGCTCATCACTGCCATCGGCACAGTCATCCCAGCCATCGCATAACGATGCCCCAGAGATGCAGACACCATTTCCCACACACTGGAATTGCCCAGCCTGGCAACATTGTGCCTCGTCCGAGCCATCTGGACACTGTTGAGTTCCATCGCATACCCAAGACAATTCTGCATAAAAACAAACAGAATAATAATATATAATCACAATGTAATCATTTATTGTTTTATGTATTCGTGTATTGATATTTGTAATTATTCAAGAGAGGAGTCGCGCTTACCAATACAGTGATTCTGACATTTAAATTGATTGCGGGAGCACGTGGGACATCCCAGCTCATCGCTGCCATCTGAACAGTCAGTTTGGCCGTCGCACTTCCACGTGGCTGGTATACAATCCTTGCTCACGGCCGCATTCGGCGCAGCGCATGTAAAGTGATCGTTTCCACACACAGGCGCCGCGCGACAAGTTCGACCGTCGTCGGACAGAACCAACGACTTCGGGCACGAGCAACGGGGTGACGTTGTAGTGGACTCATCAGCAACCGTGTTCGTACCGACGCAAAAGTGTGAGCAACCACCGTAGTCATTAAACGGGCTGCACACGTGTGTCTCCATGAGCGAATCCTCAGGCATGTTGATCGCGATGAGATCCGTGAACACGCGAACTGTCGTCATGCGCGTGCCTCGCCTATTAATCCCATCAAACGTCTTGTTGACCCGTTCAATCACCTGTCAGGGTTCACGTGAGATAAGCATACAGATTCTCTTACTATCTCAATCTTAAATTTTACTATATAAATCTTGAAAGTCTGCAGGTTAATGACCCAAGACAAAACTGGTAGTAAAACCGGCATTGTCACTCACCTGCGCATCGCGATCGTACCAGTAGAGATAGTCAAAAAGGACGGCCAAGTGCAGAGCCGGACCCTGTGTGGTGGAGGCCAGAAGCTTGCGATTGCCGCCCTCGAAGTTGGAGCATTCAATGTGCCTGCCGTACGACCAGTAGACGACGTACGTTACGGTATCTACCGTCAAGCCAGTGGGCTGTTCCAGCAAATCGCCAGCGATCACATGACGCTCCTTGCCGTCCATCTTGCTGCGTACCACCCGCTTCTTGCCTACATCAGTCCAAAAAAGCAATCGCTGTTGCGAGTGGATCGCTATATGACGCGGCTTCTCGCCGTCACCTTTCACCACAACGCCGAGAGCCGAGCCATTGTCCAGTCGTGTGACGTTAAGAGCGTCGTTTGTTGAGCATGTCCAGAAGAGCAGCCTCCCGAGCGGGTCCAGCGCAAGATCAAATGCATGCCCGTTTCCGATGGAGACCACAACCGTGCCGCTGTGCTGCTGTTGCGTCCGGTTCTCCAGGGCACGGCGGATTGTTGCGCGGCCATCAATCCAATAGACGTGCTGCGTTATCGGATCGAACTCGATCGCGCGGACATTCTTCAAACCTTGTACGCGCAATGTCACGTCCGCGCAGTCATCCGTCTGATCAGGTAAATAACGTGCGATCGTACTGCGCAGACTGTAGATCATAAAATGCTGTGGCGCTAGGCAGGTTCGATTGTCCCGCGCCAGATTGTAATGCGTGGGACACGCGCATTTGTGGGCAACGGATGCACTGCCAATCGGATCTGGCAGAGCGATGCAGAGGTGGCTGCAATTGCCATTTGCGATCGCGCACGGGTTCGAGCCGGCCTGTCGCGACGCGTGAAACACTTTCAGATCCGTCACTGACGCCAGATTAGTATGGATCTTGGTACGATTCGCTCCAGTGAGTTTGTCCGCCCTCTCGATGTCACCTGTATTCCAATCCGCCCAATAAATGTAGTCCCGATACTGCGTAACACTGAACGGATAGACTATGTGATACGAAACGATGACATCCCTCCGTTGTGTTAGTAGATCATAATAGTCAATTGCCGGCACGGAGATGTCAGCCCAGTACAATTTGCGCCCGATATAGTCAATTGTCAGACCGTTCGCCCGGCCGATGTGCAAAACGATCACTTGCCGCTGCGTGCCATCCAATAATGCCCTCTCGATACTGCCGGTATTGCCCCATTCGGCCCAGTATAGATGACTAGCAACAGACAAATGTGTAAAACTGATATTAACCCTTCGAGGCCACACCTCTTTTTTTAATACACCCCCGGCTACACTGGGTGGTCAACACCCAGACGAATTCAGTCTCATAATTCCAATTAATGTGCACGTAAAAATTCGAAATCTTAAGGGTGTTGTTTAAAAATATGTATGGTGCAGAACCCGAAATGTGCTCGATGAACAAAAATGTTGTAATTTTTGGTCGCGATAAGAAATATACACCGAGGCCATACCTGGGTGGTCACCACCCATAATAATTTTCAAATGTTTACCAAGCATAACTAAAACATAGTGTTTAAAGCCTTTCTACTGTACGGATCTTCGAGAGAGGAACTCAAACTAGGGATCCTAGGTGGAGGGACACTGATTATAAAGCCCATCTTAAAAATATCGGACCTGAATTTTTGTCTGGGTGGCCACCACCCAATGTGGCTTCGAAGGGTTAAGGTGGTTCGGCTATCAGAGCATGTCAAAGAAAAAAATCTGAATAAAAAATATGTTATAAAGAAAAAGTTGGCATTTTTAACATAGGTTTTATGGGAAATTGTACCGAAAACATACATTTTTCGAGAATTTCATTCACTGTCTGTAAAGAAACAAGTTCAAAAAACTGAAAATAATATTGTTTAATTCTTCTAGCACTTGTTAAGTATAAGACAAAACGACGTTGACGTGTAATAAGGTTAAAAATTCAATCAAAAGTTGATGAATTGTCGCGTTTCTTGTCGGCCTTTCGATCAGCTGTACGCGACGTGAACATGTGACAACTCCGCGCCGTGTAGTGTTTTCTTTCCACAGCACTATTCTTTTGCAAGCAAATCTCCCATTATCGAAATTGTGTTTGTTACCTTCCATTATTTTTCAACGTAAACACAATACATAACCTCACTCAAACACATGGCACAGGCATAATAGCTGCCTACAGCGAAGAGATGCAATGTCGCGACCACGGTCTTAGTGGTCGCGACATTTCTCTTGTACGAATGTCAACTGAAGTCAAATCTTGAACTGTTTACATTTGTCAGTAGATAAATTGATACATAATCGAATAAAAAGTAATATTACAAAACCAGTAATTATACAAGTGTCTAGAATATATCCATAAAAGTGGTTTTTCTTAAAAAAAAATTTAAGCCCTATATTGACTCATACGGTACTAGCCGAACCACCTTAAACAAGATTAACATGCTGATTACCAGAACTAATCTCTAGATCAAAAACATTTTTATATTATAATTATCTTTAATTATATTTATTTTGTTACAAAAATTGTTTGATTGCCCGAACAGAGATCTCTTAAAGGATTCTCTCATCTTCTTGCAAAACTTGTTAACTTACTAATTTAGAATAGGTATGAAGAAAAAAAAATAAAAATAAATCAATTAATCAAGCTATCGGAATTATGAAAACTGTGAGAAATTAAATTTAAAGGTAATAACAGGATAAGAGGCACAAAACTTACCCTCTCTGAGGATCCACAGCCACATTCTTAGGTTCGATAAGATTTTGCCACACGAGTATTTTCCTGCTACCCCCTTCTATTTTTATCATCTCTATTCTACGCATAGAGGTATCACTCCAATAGAGATTGTGTGCAATCCAATCGAATGCAATACCTTCCGGCGATTCTAGGCCGAGATCGACTATCTTTTCGATGTCTGACCCATTTATGAAGACACGTGAGATAGCTTTTAGTTTAATATCCGTCCAATAAATCCGGTTCTCGGACAAGTCAAAATCTATAGCGCTAAAAAGAGCAAAAGAAATATATGTAATATCTGTATTTAAAAAAAAAAATAATTAAGTGTGAAATAAAATAGCTTGTCTCGTCACATAATAAACAGTATTGACATAAATTAAAGAGCAAAATTCTAAAAAACATAGCTGCTTCAATAAATTTTTTTTGAGAAGAAAAGTGGATCCCAAATCAGGTATAAAATTTCTAAGATCCATTTTCTTGTACATACATTGCTCCTAATTTCGTGGAAAATTTTAATAAACATTATATTTTGTACTTAATTCTAATTTAATATTCAATTTAACATTGCAGCCATACTAACCTAGCGTCTTTAATACCAGTGACTGGTATAACATTATCATTGTTGACGTTCTCAATACTGATACGGCCAAGATTCTCCCTCCTGGAGAACAGCAGGAAGGCATCCGGTATGACACAAGTGCGCTTGTCCTTTGTCAACTCATAGCCCATCTGGCAGGCGCAGACATACCTGAATATTTTCAATTTTACATTACAATTTTTCGTAAGTACAAATTGTAATTCAATTTATACATTTGTTACTTTTTCTTAAGACTAGTTCACTCCAACATATAGCACGACGAAAAGTACAATTCTTTGCTTCTTTGCCTCTTTGCTCTAATAAAAGATCTTTCCAATCTATCAGCAATAATATCGACAAATCTTGACGAAAAATTTTCACATAATTCCAGCACACCTGTTGTTGGGCTTGTTGAAACAGAGATGGCTGCATCCACCGTTATCAAGAGCGCACGGCGAATTACTGGTGTTCATTCGGCCAAGATGTATAGCCTTGATTCCCATCACATTGGGTACCTGGTCGACAATGACTTCACGATCGCCACCAGTGAGTTTGTGCGCCCGATCGATACTGCGGCGCTGCCAGTCGGTCCAGTACAGATAATCGCCCAACAGGCTGAGACCGAACAGATGCGGCAAATTGTCGGTAATGACCTCGCGCCGATCGGTCCCGTCCATGTTGGATACCTCGATCTTGTCGGTCTTCGCGTCGCACCAGTAGATCTTCTTGCGCTCGAGGTCCAAGGCGATACCGTTCGGCCACACAATGTCCTTGGTGATCAGTAACATGCGCTCGCTACCATCGAGATTGCTGCGCTCGATTTTCGGCCGTTTCTCGCTCCAATCGGTCCAGAACATCCACCCGTGCTCGGGTGCGACCGCGATCGCTCGCGGCTCGAACAGGTCTTCGTTCACCAGCACACGCCGATATTTCCCATCTAGTCGCGCCACTTCAATTCGATCGGTCCCGGTATCGGTCCAATAGAGATTGCGGGCGATCCAGTCTATCGCAATACCATCTGGATTCGCCACCTACAAGAATCAAAAGATGAAACGTTACATATAAACAGGATTGTAAAATTCATATCTTAAAAGATATCATTTCTAAAAAGCTTGAAGTAAAGATTGTGGAGCATTAAAAAGAGCATATCTACTGTAATGGTTCTATTACAAATAGCGTGTTTTCGAGAATAATGCAAAAATTCGATGGAAGAAAAGATAAAAAGAAACAATCGCCTTGCGCACCTCCGTGGAAATCACATTCTGCTGACTCAATCCGTCGAGAGGGGCTCGCCTGATGGCGTACGTTTGCTCGTCAGTCCAGTACAGCAATTCGTCCACCGGATCAAAGTCAATCGCGATTGCATGCTTAATACCCGTGAGCGGTAATACAAAGTTTGTGTAATCGGGCGAATCCAAGGATATCCGGCAGATTTCAGTTCGTTGGACGATCAGCAGCAGCTCCTCCGGTCTCTTGGCGCATGTGTATTTGTCGATTAGCTTGACGCCTGTGGGACAGGCACAGCTGTAACCAGGCTCCACTGAGCTCAAAAGGCACAGATGGGAACAATTGCCGTTGTTTCGCCTGCAGGGATTATCACCACCCGGTTGTCTCCTCGCATCCCAGACCTCAATGTCGCCTGAAAGCAAAAGATGATACTTAAACGTTACACGCAAAAATATCATAAATGTGAGAAAATTAATATATGTAGAACAATATTAGAATAAAATATATAAAAAATTTTTATATAGAGAATTAATAAATACCCTATAAAAAGCATATAATCTAGTGATCTACCAGAAATAAAGCATTATAATTCTCCTGGATTTAGGACACACGTTAAAGACAATTGACATGATCTTAAACAACAAATACAATGTAACAACTTCAATATTTGTACAAACTACTATGCCTATATACAATACCAGGTATGTATTCGCCATGAAACAATTCGCGTGGGTGTGATTGCGACTGGTTCATATCGTACGAGTGAATGCACCAGGTCTTCCAGTCGGTCCAGTAGAGCCGATTGTCGAAAAACGTTATAGCAAACGGATAGTCCAGATCGCGAGTAACTAATTTCCGTCTATTACGGCCGTTATAATCCATCACGGCGATGAACCACAGTCTACCGTCCGCCCAATATATGAGCTTATTTTCATAGTCGACTGTCAAACCATTCGGCCAGAATATATCGTCAGACACGATGATCTCGCGCGTACTCTGATCACCGTCCATTGAAGCGCGCTCAATTTTAGGTACATCGCCCCAATCGGTCCAAAAGAGATATCCTTCCATCGGCGCCAGGGCAATTGCGCGCGGCTGATAGATATCTGTCCAGAAGAGTACCTTCCTATTACGGCCATCGATGCTGGTCACCTCGATCCGATTCTTCTCACCATCTGTCCAATACAGTTTGTCCGTATACCAATCGCAAGCAAGACCATCGGGCGATATCAAACTGGAGTTCACCACCGTCATCCTTTCGCCGCTGTGTGTACCGTTATAGCGTACACATTGTATCATCTCCAGACCGCTGTCAGACCAGCAAATCAGTCCGCGTTCATAGAAAAAATCCAATGATGCGCCTTCTGACAAGTCCTTGATGATAACGTTGACCTTATTGTTGCGAGACATATTAGCCACCCTGATGTCCTTGTGAGTGGCAAAAAGAAGAAGAGGCGAGCCTGAAAAATAATAGTATCAATAGTAAAATAATATTTATAATATATTTAGCCTACGTTCCAATATTTACTGCTAGTACTGAAAATCTATAATGTACGTGACATAAATTATAGATTTTCAATACTGGCAGTGAATATCAAAACGTAGCCTTAATGAAACATGACCGTTATGATAGCAATCATGTAAATAGGAAAAGTACCAATATATAATCAGGCTGGATCTTTTGTGCTTAATAATATTTTTCAGAATTTATGTACATTCATACAATATAATACATATAATTTATGTACATTGTGCTCAATCATATTTTTCAGAATTTATGTACCTATATTTCTTATTTTCTTGACACTTATTATATTGCAAATTGTTTTTAAAAAGTTAAAAAACATTGGATTAAAGAGATATCTAAGATACATTACAAATAAAAACGTTGACAAATTAAAAGAAAAAAGAAAAGAGAAAAAGAAAACAGAGATAAAGCACAATAAACATACACAGTACACAAACATACAACATACAGACAAAACAAACACAAGCTGTACACGTGCCAAATGATAATAACAAGAAATTATTTATGCTCGAGAGAAGGAAAAACAAAAAAAGGAGCCACAACTTAAAGAGGAGACATCCATTTTAGAAAAGACGGAAGAATGACGGATACCACCTACCATCGCAGGAAAAAACGCCACAGCAGAGGAGGCAGGCGATAGCGAGCCACACGCTCCACGTGATCATGGCGAGGCTCTGTTCTAGCTGCAAGTTTCACGTATTCTCGATCGAGGAAAGATCACGTCCGCAGCCGCGTATCATCTCGCATAGATGATAGAATCGTTCCCGAACGGCCACACGACGTCCGCCTTCCTCGCGTCACCGGCCATTTGTGAGGCGCCGATTCTTCGCCATTCTTCGGCACTTCGGAACTTCTGCAGCTCGGGCTCGGGCTCGGGCTCGGGCTCGGTCTCAGGGCTCGGGGCTCGGGCAGCTTCGGGCGTTGTGGCGTCTCCCGCGAATTCGCGAGATTTTAACCAATACGTTTCTTGTGCGTTGGCTCACGTTATGTTAAAGCCTTGTGTCCACGATGCTAGAAATCGGTCCGAGTTTCGGTTTAAGCCAATCAACTTGCAGCTCTTACAGAAAAGCAGCAGTTTCATTGGCTTAAACCGAAACTCGGACCAATTTCTAGTATCGTGTACACAGTACACGTGGGGCACAGTACAAGCCCCATGAGGCTAACCAATCAGAATGATTCCGAGATTCCGTTTTCCGAAATTCCGTCCTGCATGGGACATGGGACGGCATCCTTATCAGTCGACTGCGACTTCACACTCGTGCCGACCTTCCGCGACCTCGTGGGTCTCGCTCGTCATTTCATGTACCTTGTCGTCTCGACACAAAAAGTGGAATCGTCGGCAAACGAGTGTTCATGATCGACAGATCGGCCAGCGATCTCGCCTCCGTGAAAACGGCGTCTCGGTGGACCTGGTGAACGCGAATCGATAGGAATCCGCTCGTTTTGATTGACAATCACCACCAGAAACATGGAAATTTCCTGTAGGTGCGAGAAAACGATCGGCCTCACCAGAAATTTAACCTTTTGCACTTGTATTTTTGTCCTCAGATGTTGGAGTTAAAAGTTCCTTAAGTATTTTAACTATTTACTTTCAGAAGATTATGTAATTATACGAGATACATATACAAGAAATCGTGACGAAATCTTATGAAACCTAAAAATTATAGTTATAGTACAGCAACTTTTTGAATGAACCATTTCGACCTTATTACAGGTCGAAACATTTGACACATCTTTGTTTATATTTATTTAAATTATAATACAACTAGAAAGAGAGAGAGAAAGAGCTAATTGTAAGAACTAAGAACTAGTTTGAGTCATTAGCTCATTTTATTTCCTTCGATTTTTAATCTATTGAATCTTGAATTATTTTTATTTCTAAAAATTATGTTCCTTTTTTCTTCACATTACGTCTTCTTCTTTCCTATACAAAAAGTAGGTCAACAAATTTATTGCAAGACCTAGTCGATACTCCGAGTTCAAATTAATACAGTGTAAAGGGTTACATTTGTTTTCTGAACTTTGTATTTTTCATCTTTCTCTTCTTTTTTCCCAGTTTCCAATTATATACCAATTTCATGTTAAATGCAAAAAAAACATAATGCAATACAGCTACAGACAACAAATTTGTTGCATTAAATAGAGCGTTTACAGCCGTTTTTTTGTAAGAAATGGCTCTTTGCTCTTTCTGATTAAGACATTTATTTCTTTTCTCTTTTTAAACTGATACTTTTTGCTTTATTGCCTCATTGCACAATTCCTATGTATCTTATTCTATTTAATACTGTCAATGATACATCCTTATAAATATGTACCTATATGTTAGCTGCCTGCTTGGATTACATATTACATGAGATACTGTATCTAATCGGCTTTAAACCAAGATGTTGGCCTTTAGAAGACAAATTTCATGATTAAATAATAACGCAACAAAGGCAACCCTTTCATAATTATCGTTGGAGCTTCCTAAATATTTTTATTTAAAAATGTTGGCTTTTGCTGCTCTTATCTGTCATTCTGGTATCACTTTATCAGCTTTGCTATCTTTAAAGTGTGAATTTATTATCATTTATCGCTTTTTGTTATTGTTCTGAAATTAAACAGTTCACAAATAAATTGCGTGAAAAATTTGAAAGACTTTAATCCCTTCGAAGGTGACTTGATAGAACAACAAGTTCTTTTGATGAATCTAGCAATTTTAATTTTTTCTATCATTCCGAATACACTTTTGAGAGAAATGCGTAAATAAATACATTTGCAGTGTTCATTTTTTTCATAATTTGGAGGCAACTACAACTTCAATAATTTTTTATTTATCCAAATATCATATACATTCTTTTCGCAATCACTACCTTATTTTATTCTCAAGACTTCTTTAGGATTTTTTTTAAAGCTAAGGTTTCTTTTCTTAATGTCTCAAATTGAATGAAACACTAATTAATTTTATAATTCGTAGACGTAAGAGAATTCAGTGGAAAAGAAATACGCCTGATCCAGTCGCAAGGATTCCACGAGTGATTCAGAGCGTTATCACCGCATGGAAAAGCGAAAAGGGTCGTCAGAGAAGTGATCCACGCTAGCATAAAGTACATCTCACGTTTTCGAATGAAATCACGTTTAAATCACGTTTCGTCGGCCGATAAGCCTGGAACTTTTTCTCGCACGAGCATGCCCCGATATGCAGGGGCAGGGTCACCCCATTGACCTCGACAGTGGCGAAACAAAGATAAACGGGGATGTAAGTAGAACCGACGCACGTTTCAAACGTGATTCAGTATCGTGCCAGCGCTACAGACGGCCTTAGATGGGAGAAATTTTTTCCGCTTCTCGAACAAACGGTCGCGTCGTTAGATTATAAAACTAGTAAAAATTAATCAAAATTAATTTTTTTAGCCTAGTGAACGCTCCGAATCGAATAACATAATAGATTATTGCTGAAAAACTTTGAGTGATTTTTTTTCAATTTTAATCACAGTTTCGAGAATAAACTTTGAATATACTATTCGTGAAATTTTGTATTATAGCGAATATTCGAGATTCGATAGTAAATACAAATTTCCGCATTGTTATACTATCATGGAAGCTCTAGGAACTGTAAGTATTTCGAATTATGAATAATTTTTAGAAGCTAGATTTATGCATTGAATTTATTTCATATAAATCTGTAGTTTAAAGGTAAAAAAAATCGTATCCATTATTAGAAATTTGGAGAAAACAGGATTTAAAGTTTATTATTTCTATGAAAATTTCCAATACGACTTTTTCTAAATTTATATCTTAAGAACTAGTAATAATGGACATAAGACCTTTACCATTATACAATTTAAATCTGATATATTGGAAAAAGTATTAACCCTATTTTAACAAAAACTCGAGATACGATTCTTTACCTCTAAGGTACAGATATTTGTTAAATGTTGCACGTACAATAGATAAAAGAAATATTTGTAAACTCCACCTCTTTTAAGATATTTTCACCCCCAAAAAATATTATTGCTATGAAATATTTTACTCAATACTATAAATGAAAAAATATATAATATGTTGTTGGAAACGCTTTTCAACAATATTCTTTTTTGATGCAACAATATTCTTTCTTTGATAATTATCCCACAAGAGATAAGATATGCAGGTACTTTTTTTAACCTATTATATATCTTTAAACGGATACGTCTTAAATTTTATCATTTTTGCAATGACGGAACCGAATGGAAAGCTCTATCGTTGCACAATATATTGAAACGCTTCTCTAAAAAAATATTATTCATTTCTATTCGTGAAATTGGAATATAATTTTATCACATTATATAACATATTCGTAACAAATTATCGTTAGTCTAGAAGCTCGTTTAAAAATAAAAAGGTAACGAATAAAAAGGTAACGCAATTGCAAGTTGTCTCATAAATGAGTTTTTGTTAATATCGCCCTGTGTGATTTTTCGCATTGCAAAAGATTCGCCATCATGACCGCAGGCCTCCCGCGAAGGAAGAATTGACAAACAAAAATAAGGCGAGCAATAAATCGTCAGACATTTTATTAATAAACATATATCATCCGATACATGCGCGGATGACAAATTTACGTCAAAAGAAGTTTATCTGATGAAACCCTGTTTTCGTCTTCGCTTATCAGCAGAAAGTAGAAAACAAATGGGTCCCCTGTGGCGCGAGTCACTCACATCGTTAAGTGTTAACATAAAAATCACGTGATGTTCGCGCTATTAGAGAAATCCGTGTGCGCAATTAACATATCAGCCCCTTGTGAAAAAAATAACTGTTTACCACGCGGCGATAATCCCGGGTCAAGTTATGACGATAACTATTGATATCGTGCACTCGGCCGAGATCTTTCGCTGCACGTGAGCGAACTCGTGTGACGAGAAATATAATAATCCACAATAATCGCTCACGACGATTGAGCTTCGCCCTGAGGTCCAATAGACCAGCTCGCATGCGTCTGGTAATCTTCGAATAAGTCTCCGACCTCCGACTTGTTTTCACTGGAAGGAAATCGAAGGATCGATACAGGGATGGCGTAACACACTAACAAAGAAACCTCGAAAAATTGAAAATTCTGATTTTAATGAAACTTTACACACATGTAGGAGAAAAGGGGATAGACGAATTTAGAAATTTTAAGTTGCAGCCTAAAAACGATTCTAAGAGGTAAAACCATCTTTCATATATAGAGCTTTTTGCTTTTCTGATATATCTCGGAAAGTATTCAAGAGATAAAAAAAATGTTTTATACAAAAGTTTTATGAATACCTCTATTTAACTACATTAATAATATTTCAGAAAAATATTTTCAAAATATTGTTAGTGTAGTTAAACAGAGGTGTTCTTACCATAAAACTTTTGTATAAAACATTTTTTAATATCTCGAGTACTTTTTGAGGCTGCATTCGGGGAGCGCGCTATTAGCGTTATTTGCTTATTCTATCCTTGTTTTACACCTAATAAACGATAAAGATAGAATGATGCAATAGCGCTAATAGCGTGCTCATCGAATGCAGTATTCGACCCGGTTTTACCCCTTAAAATCGTTTTCGGGCCGCACCTAAAAATTTATAAATTCATTTATTTACGAATTCTACATGTGTATAAAGTTTCGTCAAAATCAGATTTTTCGGGTTTGCGAGGTGCGCACGAGGGTGCTATTTTTTTAGGAGCGCTTAATGTCGCGTATGTTGTATAACTTGTACTACGTTTACGCGAGCGTTACTTCTGTAGTAACTTACGATAATTCCTTCGCGTAAACGGGATTTTGTAGTAACTTACGATAATTTACTCCGCGTAAACGAGTGAATTATCGTAAGTTACTACAGAAATAACGCTCGCGTAAACGTAGTACTGTATAGGTACAATGAAATTGAAACTTTTTTTTTGTCGATAAATTCTGAAATGTACAAAAGTCGTGAAATTACTGGACTTTGCAGCACTATCGATGCACTGAGCAATTAAGATTCGCGACTCTTATGCATTCCGAAAATTTTCAAAAGAAATTGTCTTAATCACCTAGTAATACTTAATGTATGTACGTGTGTCTTGTGATTTTCGGCCTTCGAATTCAATAATCTTCTTTTATAATATCTATTTTCTTTCAGATTGAACGATTGCCCGCGAGAGATATATGCGGTGGTGGATAGTCAAATATAACACTAACTGTCTGATTTTCTGATTAATTTTCCAATTTCAGAGATCAAATTTAATCTTTTCTCAAATTTAAGAAATTTAAGAAATTTATATTTTAAACAAACAAGTAGTAATCATTAGAAGATGTACATAATATGAGTAATATTTTTAAATTTAATAATATTAGATAGTTAATTTAGATATAAACGTAGCAGAAACCAATTTTTGGAAAAAATATAAAAACTTATTTACTATTTACTTATTCAGTTTATATTTAATAATTTTTTAGTTTGGTTATTGATAGTCTTTTTGCAATATTTATCTTCTAAGGCAATGGCAAACCACCGAGAGTATATCTTGCCAAGAACGCTTCTCTAAAAAATTATAGCCTTTCGGAATCGGCGTTAAACTGTAGGTCCCATATACAATGTGTATATAATCCACGTGCGCAACACATGTATATGAAGAGAAGCCACCACCCTCGGACACGAGTAGGGGAGACCGGGGCTATGTGTCCACCCTTTTTTCAAGTTTACTAAAAAACTAATAAAGATATTTGGCTAAAATTTTAATGGTATAACCTTTTAACCTTGCTATTAAAAAAAACAATTAGAATCGTTGATCTTTTAACATTTTAAAGAGGCGAATTTTTTAAGTGGACAAGTCAAGCGTAGACAGATAGCCCCATATGCGGGGCTATCTGTCCACATTCGAGGGGCTATCTGTCACCATAATAAAAAACACATTATTTATATTAATTTTTATACTTATTTATAATATTATTTATTATTAATATATAATATTGAAAAAACTTCCTAGTCGTTGGAGTCAGAGAAGTAGTAGGCACTTTGTGTAGATTTTTTGACAAGTTTCCTGCGTAGAGCTGACTTTTTTTTATATACGGTGGCATCAAACTGATTTGGAGTCTGTTGCAAAATCAATGGGATGAGTTTCTTTTGTCCCCTCAATTCTTTAATCTTTTTTTTTATTTGGGACCTTTACTTTATCCTCGGCAGCGTTTAAAATACAAAATATTCAATAATTTAAGACAAACTCATATATTTAACTTGACGTGTATTTTTAAAATAAAAATTTGGTGACGATTCTTGAATCGCAGGATCAAGTAGTTGCTCGTAGATCACTTTTTTACAGTAGCGAGTGAGAGCCCGAACATTTATTCCAAAGTCTAACGCTGTTTTTACGAAAAGATTCTCGCTCAATTTTGATTCTTTTAATCGCTCTAAATATAATTTTATTGGATATGTCTACCTTATCCGTCTCAAGGAAAGTCTTTCTTTTGTAGTTACGCACCATTATCTATTTATAAAAGAACAATTCGTCATTGAAGTGTGGACACATTGCCCCATCAAAAATAGGACAGATAGCCCCGACCACGTTTTTCAGTCTTTAACATGTTGCCAATTTTAGATAATGCGGAATTAAGATTTGACGCTTCTCACACCTGATAACTATGTATTAATTGATAATATTATGAATTGCTTACTTTAATTTGAGTTAAACTACTGTCGCACAGCAAATTTTTCGACCGTCGAAAAATATGATTAATTGTTTTCGCTTTTCTTTTAACTTATATAGCGTCTGCGAGAGGCATCGCAAGAAAACAAACAACATTTAAATATCTTACGTAGGCCATTTTTCAACTACTTGTTACAATGGTAGAGACATCTGTCTCTTAAAACTTGAGATAGCAGTACTGTGGACACATAGCCCCCGTAGACAGATAGCCCCGGTCTCCCCTAATAGGACTGAGGATGGAGGCTGAGGAAGTTTCATGAACTTTTAAAATTGAAAGATTTCGCCAATTTAAATATTCTTTCAAATCAAACGACTTGAATTGATATCTCTTGTAGAATAATAAAATAAACAATTTACAATAAAAGCAATACATACTATTAAATTATTGAGAATATATTAACCATTTTCTTGATATACAGGATGAGTTTTATTTTGTATGCCAATTATTTCCGCCAATTATCTCAGAAAGTATTGGTTTATTGGGGTTTCAGATAAAAGTTGGAGGGTTTGAAGGGGGCCAATAGACAATCTTATTAAATTTTGGGTTCGAGGCCCATATTGGGCTCAGTAGAGCCCAAGTAAAATTTCTTAAATGGAAATCCTTATTTTTTATTTTGTATCATCTTTCTCTATTAATTAATTTGAACAACTTTTGTCTGAAACATTTTTTTTTGCCTAATACTTTTTGAGATATTCAAGAAAAGCTTGATAACTTTTTCAATATTTAACCCTTAAATGCCACCCGGGGTCCAGCGGACCCCAGACCCTTTAAAATGATATATTTTCAAATGTTCCCGCCAAATATGGAGCTCATATTTATTTATTTATTATTTTTAATTTTTTTGATTTTGGAGCCAACATTTTAACTGTTGGCGATCTTAATTTTTTATACTATGTTGAAATTGAAATTTTAACAATATAAGCATTTTATTCTCTTTTCTAAGCCTTGAACAACATTGAAAATAATTTTCATAACTAAATATCAAAAAATCAATAAGTAAGGAGACATTTTTCATGCTGGGGTCTTTTAGACCCCATGTGTCATTTACGAGATTCTTGAGAGGTGTGGCATTTAAGGGTTAACTTACGATATTTGATGATTATTCATTTGAGGAAAAAGTGGTATAGGACTTTTTGACTTGATTTGGTCTCAAGAATATGCTGTTGTAACAGTAAAAATTTAAAAAAATTGGGAAATTTTTTTAAATATTTGTAAATACATGAAAGCTCCAAGGAGATGCATACACAAATATTTAAAAAAAATTGGAATACTATTGCAACAGCATATTTTTGAGACAAAATCAAGTCAAAAAGTCCTGTACCACTTTTCCCGACAAGCAATTATCGAGATATCATGAGCTAAATATTGAAAAAGTTACCAAGTTTTCCTTAAATATCTCAAAAAGTATTGGGCAAATAAAAAAATGTTTCAGACAAAAGTTGTTCAAATTAATTAGTAGAAAAAGATGATACAATAAAAGCTGGGGGTTTTCATAAAAAAAAATTTAGCTGGACTACTGGGTCAAATACGGGCCCCAAACCCAAAATCTAATAAGATCGTTTATTGGCCCTCTCTGAAACCTCCAACTTTTGTCTGAACATTTTTCCAATAAATCAATACTTTCTGAGATAATTGGCGAAGGTAATTGGCACACGAAATAAAACTCACCATGTATACAGGGTGTTTAAAAAAAAGTGGCCCATATTTTGAGAGCTAGTATTCATCAAAATAAGAAGAAAATGTCCATTAAATGTGGGTCCTAAATCAAATATCTGTTGAGATATGGACCAATCTTTATCATATACTATAGGAGGTGTTCTATGTGGTTCCCATTCATTGTCACACATTTTAAAGAAAAAAATACACATTCCTACAATGTTTGTACGTCGTCGATGTGTTGAATACACCAAGGTCTTCAAATGATAAACATTGTCCTTTTCTTATATTAGTTGTGTTATTTCTGCAGTGCAGTAAAGTTTGACCGTTAGTCGTTATCAGGTATCGATGACATACAAACATTGTAGGAATGTGTATTTTTCTACTTAAACCACATAAAACACCTCCTATAGTATACAATAAAGATTGGTCCATATCTCAACAGGTATTTGATTTAGGACCCATGTTTAATGGACATTTTCTTCTTATTTTGATGAGTACTTGCTCTCAAAATATGGGATACTTATTTTTTAAACACCCTGTATATATAAAGTGCTAATTTATCTAATATATCTAATATAATTATCTAATATAATTAACTCTAGATCGATGAGTTAGAAAATATTGTTAAATTAAGATTACGAATTTTAAGATAACTTATAGACCGTTATTCACAACGACGAATTCGAATGAGCCTTTTCTTATGATTTTCCTATGTTCACAGTACCCTATTTTGAAGTCCTTCTTGGCGGGCTCGTTCTCTGGAACATTCTCTACGATCCTCTTCCAACCGCTGGACTTAGTGAAGACCAGACTTCAGAGCAGAGTCAATGCCCCTGTTGGGTAAGATTAAAGTTTGCTGTAAATAAAATCCGCAGTTAAGACTTTTTTATTTTGAATATATAATCGGGATTTGTCCTCTTCTAATTTCTTAAAATCTATCATACTTTTAAAATTAACTACTTAAATTATTTAAAATTACACTTTTTACTTAATTCAAACTTGAGTTTTTTGTAATTAATTAATTTTATTAATTTGAAATTTAATTCTTATCTCACGAGTTTTAACTTGAAAATTGTTATTTTAAACTTTTATTTTTCAAATAATTACCAATTAACTTTCCGGATTTCTTAATAGATCGCCAAAAAATGGAATGCTGGGCACAGTAGCATACATCGTTCAGAAAGAGAATATCTTTGGACTCTGGAAGGGCATGACACCAGTAAGACGTTGCTCTGAAGATTGACATGGAAGGTTGATTCACATTGATATTACGACATAATGGATGTTAATTTGCAGTCGATAACCAGAGTGATTCCTGGTGTGGGCTTGTACTTTTCGTCGCTACATTGGCTAAAGCATGCTTTCAATCTGGAAGAACCTCTGACGGCTCTACAGGCCATCTCCTTGGGCATTACCGCGCGGTCTATGTCCGGTGCTTTGCTGATTCCCATCACCGTCGTGAAGACACGATTCGAGGTATGTTCAGAAAATAGAGGAAAAAAGAGATAACAGAAATGTGGACAGTGAGAGGATATGAAATAACATAATGGGACTCTTGTAATTAAAGAGGGAAGAGATACTGAGAAAAGGAAACGATAGAAAATGGAAGAAAAAAATTCTAAAGCACAAGAAGAGTTTCTGCAAAATTGCGCTGTTAATATTATTCGTAAAATATAATTTAATACATACTTTTGTAATAGCATGACAATATCTAAAGATATTTCATAAGTTTCGATCATATGGGGATCATTTTATGATTATTTTTAGTCTTTTTAACCCTTAAATGCCACACCTCTCAAGAATCTCGTAAATGACACATGGGGTCTAAAAGACCCCAGCATGAAAAATGTCTCCTTACTTATTGATTTTTTGATATTTAGTTATGAAAATTATTTTCAATGTTGTTCAAGGCTTAGAAAAGAGAATAAAATGCTTATATTGTTAAAATTTCAATTTCAACATAGTATAAAAAATTAAGATCGCCAACAGTTAAAATGTTGGCTCCAAAATCAAAAAAATAAAAAATAATAAATAAATAAATATGAGCTCCATATTTGGCGGGAACATTTGAAAATATATCATTCTAAAGGGTCTGGGGTCCGCTGGACCCCGGGTGGCATTTAAGGGTTAAAATGAAACGCGCAGATTATGTAAGTATAATTCTGTATTGTGCAGAGTGGCGTTTATAAGTACAATAGTATCAGCGAGGCTCTTAAGTTGATCTACAAGCAGGAAGGAGTCAGAGGTTTATCGAGCGGTTTGGTGCCCACTCTTTTGCGGGATGCGCCTTATAGTGGTTTATATCTCATGTTTTACACCCAATTGAAAAACGCTGCTGCCAGTACAGGTATTCCTTAAAGCTATTTTAGTTATATTAATCTATCGTATATCGTTAAACGACGCGATATTATTAAATTAATTATTCATGAACTTACGTTAAAAATGTTTTACATAAAAATTATAAACTTATTTATGATTTTTTACAGGAGTGACGAACAATTCGTCGGCACCGGTTCACTTCGGCTGCGGAATCTTGGCTGGAATTTTGGCGTCCATAGTGACGCAGCCGCCGGATGTTGTCAAAACGAAGATGCAGTTATATCCGAACGAATTCAACGGTATCTATCACGCGACGTTCTTCGTTTATAAAAAGTACGGCGCCTTAGGATATTTCAAGGGTATTGTTCCTAGAATGCTGAGGCGGACTTTGATGACCACCATGGCTTGGACCGTGTACGAACAGGTAATTTTATCCATCAAGTAAAAATTTGACCACATGAAAAAATGTTCATTTTTCAAACCTTGCGGAAATTATTCTTATTACATTTATTAGTGTTACATGATACTATTATTATTGAATATTAAAATTGTATTTATTTAAGTAGATATATTTTGCACCAAGCAAGGATTAATTATGAAAATAATTAATTAAATAATGTATATTTTATTACACTATTCAGGTTACGAGGCAAATTGGTTTGAAGTAAACACGCTGTTGTTGCACGAACTGTTTTATATCAGAAGAAGACTGTGATGTACAGTATTAGCATAGACTGTTTATGTACTATTAAGCTCATATATTTATTTAATAAATTATATATTTTTGTAAGATTATAACTGTGTATTTATATCAATTCTCATATAGATTTTTTGTTTTGTACTTTATTCTTTTTATCTTCCTTAATTCAAGTAGCTCTATATTTTATTTTAACAATATAATTACGATGAAAAACTGATAGATCCGAGTTAAATTTGTTTCAGTCCCAAAGTGGATACTTAAAAAGATTACTTAACTATTCGCGCATAAAACAGTAAGCAAAATAAAAAGAAAAGCAAACGGAGAGATATGTGGCATTGTTTTATTAATTCCAAATAACAATCTTACGAGCATTATTATTATAACGCGGCACAGCAAATACAAATTGTATCATACAATTTACCTTGCTGATATTCTGTTTATGTATAGATGGCCTAAAATAACAATTACTCGGAACACGAGTTATATCGATTCTGGCGGATCTCAACGCAAATATTTTCTTCGTCTGTCCTCCCCCTCTCACTCTTTCTTATTGTTAAGATTATGCAAAATCTTTACCTTAACAATATGTTAAACGATGTCTTGGACGAGTTCCCGTAGTCTTCCCCTTGTTCTTCTCTTCTTCCTGAAAATAGATAATCCAAATTTTACACAAAAGTGTCATCGGCACTGTGATACAATGTAATAGTCAAACATTATTTAATGACAGTTTTATGCTGGTAAAATCCTGTCCCTCTGTCGACTGTGTGTTTGTTTAACAAGCGCACGAGGTTCTCTTGAGGGAATTGCGAACTAAATCGCCTCAATTAGAAACACCGAAAGATACGCAGATCATTGGGTTAATTTTCATTGTTTGGGGAGGTGATTTAACGTGAGTCACAAAATATCCAAATAATTGAATATCATGTCTCTCTTAAATTTTATTTTTAAAATAAATATTAGTTTCTTATAGATATCAGGTAAATTCTCTATTATAATTATCTATATATCTTTCTATTCTTTAGTGGCTTTGCTAAGAAATAGCATTCTCGTTTAAGTGCATTCTTTTATAATAAAAATAGTGGAGTACAGCGTTTAGTGGAGTAACGTTAGTCTTGCATGAATATGTATGGCCCTATATACCGGCGATTTAAAGATCCTTATATTGTCTAAAACTTCGCATCTCAAAAATTGTTAGATCCTTAGTCAGCCAAGGACCCAACGGGACACGAAAACAAAGGAATAACTCTCCTGGCAGAAGGACATGTGTTGATATTATCATTCCGGCATAAATACCTCGTCAATTGCGTGGCAGAAGCTAGAGGTTCGTATAGTCACAGTCACACGTTTGCAGGGCGCACTCGCAGTTGTGCACTCGTGCATTTGCAGTCGTGGACGAAGCTCTATGAAGCGGGTACTGAGAGCTGTGTCCCCTCCACACTAAACCACTAAACCACTAAATCTCTTACTCTCTCTCTCTCTTTCTCTCTCTTAATGACGTGTGAACGAGATTACGGCATTAACAAACCTACAGACAGCCTCGTGCCCGAGAAGCGAAAGGAACTAAGTCCAAAATTGACTTTTACCAGGGTTTTTCTTTATCTTTATATCCCATAATGAGAAATACGATGTTCTTTTATAAATTACGTGGAAAAGCAATAATACATGGTTCAGTTCCCAAAGAATAACCCTCGAATTCAATTATCTGAAAGCAAAACGCGATAAGACTATGTAGAATAAAGAGAAAAACGCTGTATTTTTATAGAAACAATTCGTTTTATTTTTAAATAAACAGTATGAATTTGTTATATTGGATGAGTTTCAACCTGATTGTATTTATTCACATTCATTCGATTCATCTTGAAAGTGTATGTCCATAATTCCATAGATCTTCGCGGGCTTCTCCTGGAAAAAAACGAATTCTTGGACTTGTGCTCTCTTGTTACTCGGGTACAGAGTTATTAACCGATGAAAGCAAGCATAGGTATACCTCCTCCCAGCTTGCTTCGCAGATAAATCGAGAATGCGCGGAATGATATATCGGAGTTATGTAAAAAACAAATTAAATTTCCATATGAAATGATTAAAATGTTCAATTTTTACTTAATTAATCAGTTTAAATATTATAAAAATTAGATTTACTTTCTAAAAATCCTAACGATATTTTTTAGAGCGATGCAATTTTATATTGTTAAAAGCTTTTTAATATAAAGTGCTCGAAAAAATTAAATTTCGAGAAATTTGAAGAAAAATTGATACTATAAATGTATTTTGAAGTTTTTCAAAAAATCATTGCAACAATAGTGTAATTGAGACTCTAAAGTCGGTTCTAAAACGCGTCGTATGTCGGAGTCAAATGTTGGAACGCAGCCAATGATTCAATGAGAGAATTCCTCTTTCGAAAACGAATTTTCCTCATTGGACCAACGGCTGCGTTCCGACATCCGACTCCGACATACGACATATTGTAGAACCGGCCTACCCAGTCAGAAATCATCAGTTGAAAAGACGGCGAATCAACGACTTTTCAACCAAAGAACCGGTTGATATAGACGTCTAAAATTAGGTCGATTATACGTTTTTGTGTCCTTCAAATTAGACCTCTATAAAACCATAGACGACATAGCCGTCTAATAGCCGACTTTTCGACTTGTCACTTCTGACTGGGACGTTTTTGTGTCCTTCAAATTAGACCTCTATAAAACCATAGACGACATAGCCGTCTAATAGCCGACTTTTCGACTTGTCACTTCTGACTGGGTAAAGAGACTCAACTAAGAAAACATATGTAAATTTAATTTTCTCGATCTTGAAACTCTACAAAAGCATTAGACTACTGTCACGCTAAAGCAGGTGTTTTTCATTTAGCGACACAAGTCTACACAAGCGTCACTCTGTCTTTTTTCAACATCTAGTGAACAACAAAGATAGAGTGATACTTGTATCGACTTGTGTCATAAGCTGGAAAGCACCCATCGTTGTTTCTTTGTAGACAATATTTACAAAATTATATTATGATAAGTACACTTGTTACAATGTTACAATCTGCAAATTTTACCATTGTCTATTCAGCTCTACATACTTCATTGCGCCATTAACAAGTTTTAACATTAAGGGTGCGGTTACATGGGCTGATATTTTCCGCGTATCGCGTAACCAATCAGAGACATTCCGCGTTTTCTGTTATGCGGAATTGAATGTCCTTAGTTCACATGGGCCATTTTTTCCGCGTAACGCGTATCGCGTAACCAATCATATCGTTGATTCTTTTAGAATGTTCCAACAGAAATGTCAAACGTCGTAATTTATTGGTTACGCGATACGCGTTACGCGGAAAAAATGGCCCATGTGAACTAAGGACATTCAATTCCGTGTAACAGAAAACGCGGAATGTCTCCGATTAGTTACGCGATACGCGTTACGTGGAAAATATCAGTCCATGTGACCGCACCCTTCGGAAGAACGAAAGAACATAACCTATTACTCGAATCTTATGAGAGGTGTTCATTTCTGGAAGATCAGAGAGAGGCGGAGAGAGACAGAATGTATTTCAGAGAGAGTGAGACGAACTTGCTGTGTGACTTACGCGGCGCTTCAAACATCACAGATTATATTATCATGTATATGTATTATGTGCATCGGAATGGCAACTCACCTGGATCGAGAGAGTACCTGTACAGTAATTGAGACGAATATGGTTATATTGTTTGGTGCATACCTGGCTTACTTCTCACTCACTAACCAATCAAGAGAAGTTACTTGTGACTTCGACTTCGCGAGCGGTGACGGCGACGATTATGGTGGCTGGAACTTCGATGATCGCGACTTCCTGAAATTATTATTATTGTCATTGCATCATCCTAGAACGTAATACGCCTGATATACAGGTTGCAATCGCGATCTGATAGCGACACCATGTTAAAAGATCAACGTTATCACTCACCTTTATCTCGACCGTGACGTCGATGGCTATCTTCGTCCCGATGGTGTTTGTCTCGCGATCTACTTCTACTTTTATGCCCAGTGTTTCTATAACAAGCAATATCATCGTTAGATTGGCTCATTTGATTCTGAAATGTTACATTTTTGCTAAAATCTACAAATATAACAGAGAATATCTTTTAGAAATGTAAAATTGCAGGAACCGATTTTTATCGAATGTAAAAACTTTCTTAATTAATTTTCTATATTGATATTCTAACACTTTATTAAACGGTTTAGAATACATTTTTCAAAACTCGCTATCACAATATAGAGATTTCTACCTATGACCGCTTGAATCATGACGGCTCTTGTCGTCATCTATTCGCCTACGACGCTTGTCCCTATCTCTATCGCGATCTCTATCTCTGTCACCGTCTCTCCGCCGTCTGTCGAGCTCCTCGTTCGCTCGCGCCCTTTGCTTCCGTTCCTCCTCTCTTCTCTGTTCTTTCTCGTCGCGCGCCTTCTCGCGTTTGTTCTATAAACGAGATTTTAATTTAGTCTTTAATTTAGTCAACTTGAGGAACATATTGAAGAAAATGACATGATTTGTCTCTACCATAATCTCTTGAAGAGCACTTTTCAGTCTTGCGTAGCCCACATGTTGTTTTCCCATTAGATGATCATCAATCCGTTGCTGAGCATCGCCCACGATAAGAAATGCGCCACACACATCGCATACCTCCATTTGTTTCTCCTGTGCGGCCGCCAGTTCAGCAGTCTGCAAGTAAATGCTGTAGAATTAACATAAGAATTCAAGTAGCAAATCATAGATCATTTATAATTAATTATTTGTGTAAAACTATGTAGAGATCGGTTATATAGATTATAACTATATTTATATACATCCAAATAATTGTTTCATTCTTACTTGATTGTAATGACTGTTGTCGTTGGATTTCCTTAGGGTTTCGCGCTCTTCTTTCAACTGGTCGCAAAGACGCATTAGGCCCTGCGCTTGTTCCACATTGCCTTGAATTCCACTTTGCTCGGCTTCCTCCACCAACTTATTTATCTTCTCTGTTAGTAAGGCAATCTGCTCCTCATTCCTCTGAGTTTGGGCTGGAGTTAACGTCGGCTACAAGAGTTATTAAATTACAATTCTGCGCTCATAATACGATCTTCTAGTGAAACTTACTGCTTCTGTTCTCCCAATCAGTGCCAACCGCTGCTTTCCCTTTATGATTTTTCTCTCCACTTCGTTTAACATACTCTGACAATACCTGATAAACTCATCCTCATATTGCTGTTTACGATACGAATGCGGCGCCTTTTCAAAAAGTTCCCTAGCTTCGTCATCGTGTACCTTGGGACAGGCACCTAAGTCCGCTCTTGTATTAACAAATAAGTCATGGGGACAGAATTTCACCAGATACAGCTTGCAAAACTAAAACATAAGAAAACTCCATATATTTAAATAAGCATAAAGTAGTGTAAAATAATTAAGTTTTAAATAAAGTTTAAGGAAACTGATACAACAGTATCTATTATTAATAATCATATTTTAATTTCAGAATAATGAAAAAATATTTATATCAATTTCTCCATTATATTTTTCTTTCTTAATGTTTTATATCTTCTTTCAATCAAAAAAATATATATGTAAATATCTAATTTTTAATAGTTGTAACTTCTTAATAGATAACTTCTTAAAGAACAGTAATAAAACAGTAACAATAAAGACTACTAAACTTTTCAAAGAATCTTCTGGTAGAAGAATGAGTCAAGTTTATTAGTTCTAATAACTAATAAACTTCCTCATTATTCTTCTTAACGATCGCATGACTTTAACTCCTAAAAATAAGTAGTAAACTTAGAAGACCTAGGTTAATTTGTAAATATTTGGTTCTTTGAATCTTGGCAACTGTCAGGGATGGAAGACAATACAAAGGTACAGGCAATAGAAACAGGGAATAGGAACAGAATGCATTGATACACGGTTCCGATAGGTTAAAAATCTACATTCTGTTGCTATTCCCTATGCCTACCTTTGTCTGTACCTTTGTAGGTATTGTGTTCCAGCCTTCGATATAATTTTTGTTTCGATTGAACTTTCTTATACATGAAATAAAATCTTATCGGATACAAAGTACAACCTCCAAGTTTACAAGAGAATAAAAAAACAGTAGAATGTAGAAAAAGTAAAAGGAGCGGATTAATTAATTTCAAGAAATCTTGTATTGAAATTTTATTAATTCGATTATTTAGGGCTCAATTGTACACATTCTCATTGTTCACATCTTAGAATCTGGGAAAACTTTCATGGATATAAAATATGTCATCATTGTCAGGAGATAGGGTTAACGAGATGGAAAGTAAAAATTCTCGAAAGTGGGAATTGAGATTTTGCAAAGTAGCTAACAGAGGCTCTTCGAAGATGTTCAGCATCAACGCGGGCTTACCTCAGGATCCTCCCAGTTGAGTTCCTTGGGCTTCTCATTGGGCAGGACGTTCCTGTTTCTGCCCATAAGCTCGTCGAGCAGCGCGGCAGCCGCGGCGGCGGCCATTTTCTCTTGATCACACCACGGCGATGTTGCTACGTCGGCCCGTCGGAACTCATACACGGAGAACCTCAAAGTTGCGGAAAGATTACCGCGAAACAAAAAGAATTGTTGAAAAGTCGAAAACGAGGTTCGGCGATGCAAAGTGGAAATTTCGACAATCCTAAAGGGATTCAGTCGCAAAACGCAGCAGCGATAACGCGTTCGCGACAATTGCGTAAATTGCGAAGTGAAACTGTGGAGTTTCACCACTAAGCGGCGCCTGTTGCGGTAAACAGTAGAGTCCCTAGAAGTAAAGGCTCGCACACGAATTGCCATAACCATAAACTAAGGCTCTATAAGGCTGGATTCGGGAAGCGCGCTATTAGCGCTATTTGCTTATTCTATCCTTGTTTTACACCTGTAGCCCTATTCTGTAATGCTGGGTCTACAATGCGACTCACGACTTTGCGACTCGCATTGTAGACCCAGCATAACTCTAACGACAGTATCGATATCGTTATATCGTCGTTGCGCAGCTTTTTTTCCATATAGTATACCAGCCCCGGGATTCTCTAAAGCCTTGTGTCCACGATGCTAGAACTGCGTCCGAGTTTCGGTTTAAGCCAATGAAACTGCTGCTTTTCTGTAAGAGCTGCTAGTTGATTGGCTTAAACCGAAACTCGGACGCAGTTCTAGCATCGTGGACACCGGGCTTAACTCCTTAAAGCCGTGATCAGACTACGGATTGGGATTGAGATTGGATTGAAATTTAATCAATCAGAATAAAGGAAACTAACTTCAGGTTTAGTGAACTTTGCTCTAATTGGTCAAATTTCAATCCAATCTCAATCCCAATCCGTAGTCTGATCACGGCTTTAAGGGCCAATTTCACCAACCAATTTCATTTCTATTGGTCAATCCTGCTAACTTTAATGCTGGGTCTACAATGCGAGTCGCAAAGTCGTGAGTCGCAAGAATTGACCAATCACATTCGAATTTGAGGAGAATAATCGACTGTGATTGGTCAATTCTTGCGACTCACGACTTTGCGACTCGCATTGTAGACCCAGCGTAACCGTCGGTTAAGCCCGTGTCACACTACGTATCGCGGACACGGATCGGATTGAGATTGCGGATCGCGGATCGTAATCTAGCCAATCGTAGACGAGCGGCTCATCTGTGATTGGCTGAATCCGATCCGCGATCCGTAATCCCATTCCGAATCCGCGTCCGCGATACGTAGTGTGACACGGGCTTTATTAAGCTAACCGTGGTTGGTGAAATTGGCCCTAAAGCCTTGTGTACACGATACTAGAAATCGGTCCGAGTTTCGGTTTAAGCCAATAAAACTGCTGCTTTTCTGTAAGAGCTACAAGTTGATTGGCTTAAACCGAAACTCGGACCGATTTCTAGCATCGTGTACACAAGGCTTTAAAGGCAACCAAATGAACGGATCGACGGAAATCTAGTAAATTTTGTCTTCCGCGCTTCCGCGTTTCCGCGCTCCATGTAATGGCACCCTGATCCCAATCTAGCTGCCATTTTAATTCTCGCTCTGCAGTGCGGCGTGGACGCGAGCGAGCTGAGGAATATGCCCAGAGATTTCCAAGATGGCGAAGAAGACCCAGGCAGAGAAAACAGCGCAGAACGACGAGACTGCCAAGAGCAACGACGATCTGATGAACGACGATGAGGAGCCCAACTTCAGCGATCCCGAGGGCTTCGTCGATGATATCACCGATGAGGGCAAGTATCCATTAGCTTTCTCTTCCACCCCCCCCCCCCTCAATCTCGTCCCGGTGCGGGACACGTTACACCTTTTCGAGAATCTCGTTACAAGTAAATCCTCCGCATATGTGATTAAACGCGCGCTTCACAATGCGACGCGTGTGATTTCACCTTCGGAAATTGGCCGTTTGCAGCGATTTCGCGAGTGCAATGCTTTCTCAAGTACTTCCGGTTTGCAGAACGACATGATGGAAAATCGGTATCACATACTGTCGCACGAGCTGTTCTGCAAACGGTCAAGCCTAAGCACATACTTTTGCATAACGTATAATGCATAAGCATAAGAAAATGTATTGGTCTATTTCCTTATGCACATGTATGGTATATGGACCAATCAATTTTCTTATGCTTATGCATTATGCGTTATGAGAAAATCTGGTTTGGCCTGCCCCCTTACGACTTTTTTTTCGAGTCTGCGCGTGATGTGATCCATCGCGCCGGATTGCATCGATCAGAGGGTTGCAACGTATTTGTCGTTGATTTGAGGCCCCTTGCACAATGCCAGGCAACAGGCAATAGGAACAGGGAATAGAAATCAGAAATCATGTATAAATGCAGAATAAACAGTGACACAGGCAATAGACACAGAGTTTCCGTCACGGAAATTTTGTGCCTATTGCCTGTTGCTAACCAATCATAGCATTCGAATTTTTTAGGTTGTAATTAACGATTTTTTGGTTATTTCCTGTTCCTATTGCCTGTTGCCTGGCATTGTGCAAGGGGCTTTAGAGCCAAAGCACATAAAATGCCCGATCTACAATAGCTGTAGTAAGCCTCAAGATGTAAGAAATTGACCAATTACAGGCGAATGTGAGGAGAATAATCGACTGTGATTGGTCAATTTCTTACATCTTGAGGCTTACTACAGCTTACTACAGCTATTGTAGATCGGGCATAACATGGCGTAGCGATATACGACAGTCGTAGTCCCCGACCTGACAGATCAGGATACACCAAAGCTTGTGCGTTACTTAAGCGGGGAGCACACACTTCTGCACAACGCATAATGCGTAAGCATAAGAAAATTGATTGGTCCATACACATGTGCATAAGGAAATAGACCAATCAATTTTCTTATGTTTACGCATTATGCGTTGTGCAGAAGTGTGTGCTCCCCGCTTTAACGTCCACGACTACGACTGTCATATGTGCTTTGGCCCTTACTGTACACGTCATTTCAATTTTAGACGCGCCATGTATCGCCACAATAGGCGATTTTTAGCGATCGTTTGGTATGGTTTGGTACATACAAAAGTTGCTATCGGTAGTTGCTATTGGTTCTGGTGCAGTTTGGTACCCTTTGGTTCCTTATACCAGAGTCGCGCCAAAAATCGCCAAATGATGTCTGCTTGATAGTCACAATGGGTCTGTTTTCTATTGCTGAACTGATTGTACTAGTTCAGAGTTTATCTTTAGGCCTGTTCTATTTAGCTAAACTTCTTGCACGGTTCATCTTTTCTCTTTTTCTCTCCAACGTGAAAAGAAAAAGAGAAAAGATAAACCGTGCAAGAAGTTAAGGTAGTCGTCTCGCTACGTGCTAGTCATGTGACTGTTTGTAGGTTTTCACGTTCAGAAATATATTTCAGGCAATTTTTGCTAAGGGAAAAATAATTTTATGAATTATGGTGTAAAATTTCATACGTGACAAAGTATGTTACTTTTTCCAAATTCTGTGATTTTTCTCATTTGACTCCGTTTTGATCAGCTGATCATGCGAGTCGTCGAGAAAGGTTACAAGTGAGAAAAATACTTGGCAACGTCGCATTTTACGTCAATTACTGAGAAAGGGTTTCAAAACGTATGACAGGGGTGTCAATCACTATCCAATTCGGCTAAGAAAGACGAGCCCCATAACCTGCAACTACAGTGATTAGCCAGCGGCGTTGCCAAGTCTTCCCAACCTAACCTCGACCAAAAAATGTCTGCTCGATTACCGCATTTTCACTCAAATAAACTAAAAAACTAGCAGCGAAATCTCCGGTAAACTATATATTTTATGGTTGCATCGGATTCTTCGAAATCTAATGTACAAAAAGCAATGTTTTTTCTCACTTCATCTAATCGAAAAATGCGAAAATATGTGATTGAAACCGTGATAGAGCCTTCTTTTTCTGGCCGTCTGTATGAAGTAATGCAAAATTTGTGATTTTCGAGATCGATTTTCTAGAGTAAATAGTCGGTAAGGAGCCACAGAAAAAATCGACTGCAAAGCTGATCATATAATTTGATATAAAATCCGAAATCGAAAACTTTATCTAATACATGCCCTGACGAGACGACTACCTTAAGCTAAAAAGAACAGGCTTTTTTTTACTCCACATTGGAAGAAAAAAGACAAACTCTGAATTAGTGCAGTTTACCAATAGAAAATAGACCTAATTTTGATCTTTAATAGCGAATTTAATTGAATGCACTCAGTGCATTGGTATACATTAAAGCTGTATACAAATCAACATAAGGTGTATGTTTAATATATACTACGTTTACGCGAGCGTTACTTCTGTAGTAACTTACGATATGTCACTCGTTTACGCGGAGTAAATTATCGCAAGTTACTACAAAATCCCGTTTACGCGAAGAAAAATCCCGTTTACGCGAAGAAATTATCGTAAGTTACTACAGAAGTAACGCTCGCGAAAACTTAGTAATAAACAGTTAAATCGTGAAATCCTTAATATTCTTTATTGTGTTATTTGGTAAAATATATATTAGACATTTTATCGATTGAGATATTTGCATTTTACTTTAAAGATTAGAGGTTAAATCAGTGTACAACGGCTTTAATATGCACCAGTGCGCACTGAGTACATCCAATTGAATTCGCTATAAAAAATGCCGAACGATAGGATGCATTCAGGAAACACAACAGTTGTATAACTCATACTACGTTTACGCGAGCGTTACTTCTGTAGTAACTTATGATAATTCACCCGTTTACGCGGAGTAAATTATCGTAAGTTACTACAAAATCCCGTTTACGCGAAGGCATTATCGTAAGTTACTACAGAAGTAACGCTCGCGTAAACGTAGTATCAGCGTGACATCTTGACCGAACTCTGATTAACTTGATTAGTAATTTAACTTATCGAATAATAGTTGTCTTGTTAAAAAATGTAAGTAGAATTATAAATTTCTCTACTGTTTAACGTTTAACATATAAAAGAAGAGATTAGATTTGAAATGATGAGTTATGTAGAAATTTTGCTTGAATTTTACTGGTTAAATTAATTGCAGTTTGTTAATTAAAGTTTTTGGTTAAAGTCATTTTTAAGCATTTTCTCAAATATATGTCTGTCTCGTTCCAGAGAAAATGCTAAAAAATACAAGTAAAACAGATAATCTATTGGTAGGAGAGTGAGCAGTTTTTGTAACGATGAATACATGTCTGTATCACAAACTTACAGAGCTGCTCGGCGATATCTTGAAGCAGAAACCTTCGGAAACAGATGGAGTGGAGTCTGTGATTGTTGTGGATAATGTTCCTCGGGTAGAGCCTGACAAATTAGAGAAGCTTCAATCTGTTATCAGTAAAGTACTGGGAAAATATGGCCCAATAGTCAATCAGTTCTATCCAATGAATGAGACCGATGGCAAGACTAAAGGGTTAGTCCACAGCCTGCCTAAATTTAAAAAGAAATAAAGCTATTTCTCTAATGAGATAGCTTGCAGAATGTTTATTAGCTTCTGAGATATTTCCTTTCTCTTTGGCAGATACATTTTTCTGGAATACAACAATCACTTGAACGCGCTCACTGCAGTCAAGTCTGCCAACAATTACAAGATCGATAAATCTCACACGTTCAAGGTTAATCTTTTCACGGATTTCAAGAAGTTTGAGGATATCCCAGAGAACTGGGAACCACCGAAGGCTCAGCCCTTTAAAGCTGCTAGTGACTTGCACTATCATTTGTTAGAGCCAGACGCTTACGACCAGTTCTGTGTTCTTTGCGGCAATGGAGCGGGTGTGTCGGTTCAAATCTGGCAAAACTCTGCACCGGAGCCCACCCTACTCGAAGAGCGTAACGTGAGTAAAAAAGATTTTGTTAACAGAAATTTCATTATGCAATTCTTTATGTAGCAGCTGCAATGAGTTAAGTTTGTTACTACTTTTCTCTGATTACAGCGTTGGACAGAGACATATGTGAAATGGTCACCGCTAGGTACATATCTGTCCACATTCCACAAACTGGGAGTCGCGCTGTGGGGTGGCCCTCAGTTCACCCAGCAAGCCAGATTCAGCCAGCGAGGTGTTGAGTGTATCGATTTCTCGCCTTGTGAGCGTTACCTAGTCACCTATACTCCACGTACTGATCTCGGACAGGATCAAAAGCGCCTCGTGATTTGGGACATTCTATCAGGTCAGGAAAAGCGATCGTTCTTCCCCGATGGATCTTCTGTCTGGCCAATCTTCCGTTGGTCGCATGACGATAAATATTTAGCGCGCATGGGCGCAGAGGACGTTCTCAGTGTCTATGAAACTCCGGTGAGTATTTCTCATAGTCACATTTATTCTCCTTGATTTACGATACTTAACATTAATTATTCATTATTATTGCCTGTTATTTTAAATCTGTAACTTATAGTCACTATCATCACATTTAATTTCTTAGTCGTTCGGTCTGCTAGACAAGAAGAGCATCAAGATTCCAGGAATCAGAGATTTTAGTTGGTCTCCAACGGATAACGTTCTTGCTTATTGGGTGCCAGAAGATAAAGACGTCCCCGCGAGAGTAACTTTGCTCGAAATTCCTAAGTAAGTCTTTAGCCTTGAATCATATCCACATTGTTGGCATAAAAAGAAATTTTTAACCAAAATAATACTTTACTTTTAGCCGCAATGAAATAAGAAATAAGAATTTGTTTAACGTGGCTGACTGCAAGATCTTTTGGCAAAAATCTGGTGACTACCTATGTGTGAAAGTTGATCGCTTTGCCAAACGCAAGGAGAAGACAGAACAAAAATACACAGTGAGTTGGCTAATGTAGCCGATTTTTCGCATAAAGCATAACATTTAATTATCATTCAGTATGTACAAATTATATATAACTATAATTATATTTAGAATTATGTACAATTTTAGTATTATTTGGCAAGTTTTGATTTTTAGATTTTCAAAAACAAAAGAGTTTTCAGTAGTCGTTATTATTAAAATATAATTGCTATTAAAAATTATTCATATTTTACATTACAGGGTATGTCATACAACTTTGAAATCTTCCACATGAGGGAGAAACAAATTCCTGTGGATAGTGTGGAGATAAAGGAACCGATTCACGCTTTCGCGTGGGAGCCAGTTGGCAGCAAATTCGCCATTATTCACGGAGAAATACCCACCGTGAATGTCAGCTTCTACGAAGTGCGATATGGCCATCAACCTGCCCTTCTCAGTAAGTAATTACATATAATGGAAACTCTACTTTTAATTTTTTTTTATGTGATTAAATTAATAACTCGCGAGTTTTTGTTTCGTTGATTCAAGTTTAACGTTCGTAAACTGCATTTTTTCAACAGAAAGATTGGAGAAGAAGGCTTGTAATCATCTGTTTTGGTCGCCGTCGGGTCAATTTATTGTCCTCGCTGGCCTGACAACAATGGCTGGTGCTCTGGAATTCATCGACACGAATGATTTCACCATTATGAATTCCACTGATCATTATCAAACCTCGGACGTGGAATGGGACCCGACTGGCAGGTAGATTCAAAAGCTTGAAGCAGTCGTATAATACGAAAAGCTAAGCATAGAAGCAATAACAAGAAGTTAACTTTCTCTTCGTTTCGATTAATTTTAGATATGTCGTCACGGCAGTGTCCAGTTGGAAGACCAGCGTTGATAATGGTTATTGGATATGGACGTTCCAGGGCCGTATTCTAAAGAGAGTCAACTTGAACGCGTTCAACCAGCTGTTGTGGCGGCCGCGACCTCCGACTCTGCTCACCGCGGAGCAGATTAAGGAGATAAAGAAGAATTTGAAGAAGTACTCGGCGCAGTTCGAGAGCAAAGATCGCATGCGGCTGACGCGTGCTTCAAAGGTGCATTTTCATTTAATAAGATGTATTAAATATCTGATATTAAAAATAGTTTTCTAGTAATGTTTTTCAAGTATTCCAGTATATTACAAACTTCAATTTTTGCATGCAAAGGTTGTGAAGTAGCAAAAAATAATATATGAGAATACAAAATGTTTCTTCTAAGATTCTTATGGGTCTGTGATTGTGATTTACTTTAACGAGTGATTAATTTTCTAGGAATTAATCGAGAAACGTTGCTTGCTGATGAAGGCATTCGAAGAGTATCGTACGAAACGTATCGAAGAGTGGAACAATCAGAAGAAGCGTCGTCTAGAGTTACGTTGCAGTAAGTACTATCTGGTACTATATACATATATATCTCGAGTTGTCTATAGTATTGAAAGTGTATGTGCCATCCATACACTTTCCTACTTTATGAACACATTGAACTAGGAAGTTTTTATTGCTGCATCATTAAAATTGAAAATAAGCAATATTTCTGATATGAATTGAGAGATTAATTGTCATGTGCGTGCACTTTCAGATATTGATACTGACGAATTGGACTCAGATTCGAAGAATGTGGAGGAAGAAGTTGTTGAATTTTTTGTCAAAGAGGAAACGTTCGTAGTCGACGACAAATAAACTCTCTTCCTTGGGCAATTGTTAATCGCCGCGCCGGTTGCCAAATCTTGGAAATCTCTAAGTGTGAAATAGCGGTCTGTTCCCATCTGCAAAGTGTCGCGATATTTGTCGTTGCAGCAATTGAATATCGCTGCAATTATCTCAACTATGAGTGGTAACAGACAATCAATCTTGTATTACTGTTACTACTACTATTATTATTACTATCGCTATTGCTGTCATTACTACTTTACCCGGATCAAAACAATTTTTACATATTCGATACTGCGCAAGAAACGTCGACATCGTAGCAATATTAAATTTTATCACATACCTTACAGGATAGCCTAAAAAACAATTGCGTCACTGATTTTACAACTTCTGCCGGCAAACTTACAGAATAAAATGCCAAGGCTGCATCCCCATGGAGAAAGAAATAGCGGAACGGAATTAAAACGGAATTACTCTGATTGGCTAGTATCCCACCTAGAGAGCCTCTACCTGGAGATTAACCAATCAAAGTGATTCTGTTTTATATAATTCCGTTCTATTATTTCTTTCTCCATGGGGATGCAGCCTAATTTATTACTTACAAAATGAAGATTAGTTTCTATTACTCTCAGAATTTATATATATATATATATATATATATATATATATATATAAAATTCTAGAATCCAGAATCCCAAGATCCAGATCTAATCCTCTTTATATCTCATATAGCCCAACAATTTTATTCTTTGCATAGAAAAATGACATAAACGAAGCTTTTATAAAAAAAATTGTTTTAATCTAAAAAGTAAAAATAACGAGAAATCCTATACAATGAAAAAATGTCTAACATAAGGGTAAAAATTCATTGGGAACGATTTTATATTCGTGGATCAATTAAATATTAAAGCGGAATCCTGTACTTACTGTACAATATGTTACAGTTAAAATTAAATAAGTTTAGAATATGAGATTTGCCTTTTCGTGTTTCGGTTTCAAAAATAATAGCGAAAGAAGAGTACAACCGCGCATACCCAAGCCGATGGTATTCTATCTTGCTGCGAGAAAGTCTTCCTCGTAACAGGTTTAGCACAGGAAAACAATCGTGCCTGCTCCTCGTGCAATGCATTTTGTAACTTTTTATTTCTTGTCACTACAGCTATTTGTGTTTCGAGATCCCTGTTCACCGATCTATAACCTAAATCATCCATATTTTAATTTAGTCGTGCTAAAAATCCTTGAGAGATTATTGCAATCTCATTATCTAAGATTAGAATCCAAGATAATAAGAATTTATTTTTACCAAAGTTTGGTGAGCCTATGAGAGTCAACGAAGGCTTTTGCTGATCTGGCAAAGTGTACCAGAGACCTTTGGCATGATACGTCCAACCTGGTTTAGCAAATTCCCATAATGTTACCCTCTTTTGCTGATTCATTCTCTCACATAGATTGTAAAAGGATTCTTCTATTCTGGTATACGCTGCTGGTATCTCTCCGGCAATTCCTTTGGCATCTTAAAAGCAAGATAATTTTAATAATAAATAGTTATTAGCTTCTAGAATTATTTATCCAGATTTTTGATAAGAAAAATATAATCATGCAAAAAAGACGCAATAAATGATCTTATATAAATTTTAGTTTGTGCAATCCAAACGTTTGGAACAAGAAAGACGTACTAAAGAAGCCATTGGTAGTGGGATGCGCTGTCAAGAAGTGACACGTTGCTCGACAATCTCTAAGCACAGCTTGACTGTAGTCGAAAGTCAGATTGAAATAACCAGTTCCTAGTTTGAGCGTGGCTCCCGCTGGAGCAGTTTGTAAGAGTTTCAATGTTACTTCGCTATCGTGATAAATATTCAGTTGACCCATTTGTACTAACGGAAATATCCACGTGTCTGCGTCTATAATAATTAAAGATTAAATAATATAATTTGTGAGTTTGAAGTAACAATCTAGCTGGTGAAATATTTTTGAATATTCTTGCTTTGAATAAAATTTATATAGAATAGTTATCGGTATACTTTTGTCGAGATCAGCATTCTTTTTTATTTCATTCTGTAAGAATGTTTGTATCTTGGATGCTGCTTCTTGGGTAAAGACTTTCCCGGATCCTTTATAAGGATGGCAATTCACAGCAGGATTCAAGCTCGTATTGCCATCCGGTTGTAACAAGAAGCTAAATTCCATCACTTTCTCAATCAATTTATTATAGAAATCGCAAAGTTCCTCGCAATCTTCTATAACGAAGTACCGATCCTGTCGGTTTATGAAGTAATCATTGCTGAGGTTCGCTCTAACATAAAATAATTGTTTAATATATTTTTATAAATATGTTATATATTTTGTAAATATATACTGTATAATCAATCAATATCGAATAAGCCATTTACGGTCTGAGCTTGGATTTTAGTAGCCTAATAATATTTTTTTATGTATTACACATATATTTTTTCCAACCTTAGTAAACTGCGCACCGACGAATTTGTCAGACTTAACACAGCTCCCGTTGGAGTAATAAAATCCTCTTCCTCCCCCTAATTAAATCGATTCGATTTAACTTTTGATGCTACTAAGATCCAAGCTCGGACTGTAAATGGCTTATTCGATATTGATTGATTGTATATCAAAATGGTCTTATTTCTTTTATTATTATATACTATATATCTCATATTTAGCACAGAGCTATTCAAATGGCTTTATTATTAAATATTTTTAATATTAACCTTTCTTCCTTTCATATCGGCTGTTAATTTTAATATAAATTCTGACATTTTTTTTCTTAATTAATTATATAGCAATCGTAGTTATGAGCTTACCCGCTAATGATCAAGTCATTGTCGATCATATATAGCTTCATATGTTGCAAACCGATGAGCTCATTAAAACGATCCGGAATTGCCGCTTTCATCACGCCGCGTAATTTCGGCGTATGATAGAGGAAGATCTTGCAATGATCTCTACATTTGCCTTTAAGCAACGGCTGCAGCATCTTTCGGGAATTCTGCTTGCCCCGGGAAGCTCTCATATAGTCCAGCAGGATCCGCACTTGCACATTGCCGCCATTCGTGCTCATTGCTTGTTCTATCACGTTTACCTGTGGAAAGAAACATAACTTCGTTTCTCAAAAAAATCGATTTTGAAAATTGGAAAATTAACTACATTTTATTTCTCAATCTCAATCCTCTCTTCATATCTTTTTCTTGTAACTTTTGCAGTTAATTATTGCTAATTTGTTATTCGAAATAATTATCTTGCCAGGTTTTCTATTATAAATGCTACAATTTCTATTATACCCACCAGCTCAGTCTCTAAGGTGCCAGTACCCAAGTACAGAGAGGCAAACGTGATTCTCTTTTTGGCACGTCTGCATTTTTCTAACAAAGTGCTATAAAACACCTGTGGCTTGTGGATTATAGTGATCTGGATTGGGAAAATCATTCTTATTAAAACAAAATATGTCCATAATCAAGAGTGCGTAATTATTATCTTACTTTTGAGCCATTCACTGGAAAAGCAGGAGCCACAGTGCGTAACCATGATAGGAGATTAACTTCTTCCTGCACCGGAATATCCAAGTCTCTTAACTTTTCGTCATCCAACATTGCTGTTTGCACTTTGTGTCTGATAAACAGTGAATCTATAGAAGTCCTTACCTCAGCTGCAGTGCGTAGCAATTTCGGATCGTGAAATCTGAGATACATATGAATAAATAAATAAATCGGCAGTAAAATATGTAATAAATTATTATACGCAATTACCATATTGCAAAATTATGACGTCAAATTTCCGTATGTTACAATACATTGTTTTTACTGTTATTTACAATACACAATGTTATTTGTGCAAAGTATTATAAAATTATATTAAAATTAATATTATATTAATTAAGATATTAATATTAAAGATTATTAACAAATTAATATATACTAAATCTTTTATATATTTATATAAACGCTAAAAGAGAAATAATATTTTGTTCATGCTGATTTATGTTCATTACAATTACGTCTTATTATCATTATTATAAGTATACTTATTTCGCGTTATTACTCGCACACAACATACATTGTTTATGTAAAGTGTCAAACCCTTTTTATATAACGAAAGTCAAACGTCAAGTAGATTTGAAGGTTAGGTTATGCTACGTTAACCTAAGAATTCGCGTGAAACATGACACGTGTCGAGCGATAACAAATTAATCGTACGCACCGTCTGAAAATTCGTAGAGCCGAGCTGTGCATAAAGAAACGTTGTTTTAAATAATAAATACGAAAAACTGTTTCATCCACATGCATGAAACTTTGGTTTTTTTTAACGCAAACTAACGAGACGCCATAAACGCCGCCTGTCTAGAGTCAGGATTCTACGCCTGTCGATCGGAATGGAGAATTCAATTTCAAATTGAATTATTTTCATTGAAGAAAATTAAGTATTTAATAAGTGCATTTTTGAAGAAATGAATACAATTACACTCATTAGGCTATAAAGCCTTGTGTACACGATACTAGAAATCGGTCCGAGTTTCGGTTTAAAGCCTTGTGTACATGATACTAGAAATCGGTCCGAGTTTCGGTTTAAACCAATCAACTAGCAGTTCTTACAGAAAAGCAGCAGTTTCATTGGCTTAAACCGAAACTCGGACCGATTTCTAGTATCGTGTACACAAGGCTTAAGCCAATCAACTTGCAGCTCTTACAGAAAAGCAGCAGTTTCATTGGCTTAAACCGAAACTCGGACCGATTTCCAGTATCGTGTACACAAGGCTTAAGGGTCGGCAGGAGACACGGTGGAGACCTCTGTCGGGTTGGGTTAGCTGCGAGTGGCTGCGAGTCCGTATTTTATTTATTATAAATTTTTAAGAGCAAAAATGCAAAATCGGGCTCTGTAGCGGACTGCATTATTATATAAAGAGTATATAAAAAAAAAATTCACGAATCTATGTAACTTATTTTATGAGAAATCTTGTTATTACGAATCCGTAATTCGTAAGAAAGTTATCTTCGGACCAAGTATCGCTAATGCTGGGTCTACAATGCGAGTCGCAAAGTCGTGAGTCGCAAGAATTGACCAATCACAGTCGATTATTCTCCTCAAATTCGACTGTGATTGGTCAATTCTTGCGACTCACGACTTTGCGACTCGCATTGTAGACCCAGCATAAATATTATCAGAGGCTGATATTATAGATATTGAGTGCGATCCACTTGGTGCTTCAAACGCTTCGGTTCTTGGAAACGTTTCATCCTTGTTGTTTATCAAATGTTAAACAAGGACAAAATGATGCTCTGAAGCAATTGAAGCGTCTAGTGGATCGCACCCAATTATAAAAGAATTAAGCAATGTTATTTTGAATAACTATATATATAGCCTACGTTACGCCCAGGGCAGGGCATTTGGCAGGGGAAGAGGGGCGTAAAATGTTGCGAGTTCAACATTTTGCGCCCCCCTCCCCTGCCAAATACCTTTAATAAAAAAAAGAACAATAAATATTTAAAAAATATCAATTATCTTACAATGTAACTTACGAGCCTTATATGTGATGCAAATTCGTTAATAATAGTTTCATAATATAATTAAGTTTTCCTTGCAATCGAGTTCTCTATGAACAAAATGTCCTTTGTCAGGGCTATGACACAATACAAAAGTACAGACAATAGGAACAGGGAATAGAAATAAGAAATCATGTATAAATGCAGAATAAACAGTGACGTAAGCAATAATAGACACAGAGTTCCCGTCACGTTGGAAATTCTGTGCCTATTGCCTCTGTTGTCAACTATATAATCATAGCATTCCAAATTTTTAGGTAATTAACGATATTTTGGTTGTTCCTTGTTCCTATTGCCTATACTTTTATACTGTGTCATATAACCTTCAGTCTCTGCTGCCCGGCAAACCTACAATCTATACAATAGATTTCGCCGAGAAGTCGTCAAGATCTAGAAACCCGGTGGTGCGTCCTAAGAGGGTTCGAGCCTTATAGCCGTATTCATAGGCCGGTATTAATATTTTTTATTTATATATATATATTCGTAAAATATTATTACTTAAAGATATTACTTGAAAATAATTAATATTTTACGTATTTCGAAGCCTATTTTTGATTGTACTGAGACGATCAACGACGATTCAGCGTCAACGCTGGATGTTGAGTAAATTCAGCTTTATTTCTTGACGCTAGCGTCAAAGCGAAACCACATGACCCTAGAAATAATATTTTTTACTTATTTATATTATATAAGTAAATTTATATATATACATAAATAAAATATATTATATTTGAAGATTTTTGCTCGCTGAAAATGAGCGTCGAGCGTCAACGTGAAATGGCACCTTTAAGACGCTAATACGGCTCTGTGATTGGTTCATGACATCTTAAGATTGAACTTAAGGGGATGCTGGAGCCGCAGGCGAACTCGATCAGCGTCGATAAAGAAGTGCTCACCGACTATATCTGTCCTTGTATAGACAAAGATATAGACAAGGATAGCACGCTACATTGCACGCACACATACGCACGATACACCTCGACATTATACTTTTATATTACGCTTCCAAATCTTGATTTGGGGGGTTTATCGATGTTTTTATTGTTGTGCAATTCAGGGGAACTTGTTTTCGCGTTCGTACCAATGGTATATCTCTTATGAAATACATCTTGTGACGAGCTGACAGCTCGCCGCTACTCGAGACGCTATATTGGGATAAAAGTAGATAAGGAAATCTGTACTTCCGTAATTTTTTCTTGTTTTCTATATAAAATCGGAGTTCCCCTGAATCATTAATGTATCTACTGCAATTCTGGAGAAGGATTTTTAATTCTGTCAAATATTAACGACGCTACGTGCCGACAACAAAATGCCGGTAATACAGACGGCTCCAGCATCCCCTTAAGACGGTCTTAAATAACTATGAATACCGGCCATAGTCCTTCCTTGAGTAAGGATTCCTTGTTCCTCATTCTACACTTCAAGGAAGGTTAATGAAATGTAGAATAACTATAAATAATTAAGGAACAAGGAATCCTTATTCCTCAAGGAAGGACTATATGAATACGGCTATTATTCGAGTCATGGGCCGGTATTCATAGTCGGTTCTTATTTCAAGACCGTCTTAAGGGGATGCTAAGGGCCTGAGCAGAATAGCTGACTTATAATTTTAAGACAGTGTTTTATGCTTTAAATCTTTGTTTTTAGCAACGCACAATACTGTCTTATGTCTCAAGTCTTACAATGTTGACACTTTGTACAGATTAGCTTAAGACTTGAGACATTTCAAGACAGTGTTTTATGCTTTAAATCTTTGTTTTTAGCAACGCACAATACTGTCTTGTGTCTCAAGTCTTAAACGAGTGTACAAAGTGTCAACATTGTAAGACTTGAGACATAAGACAGTATTGTGCGTTGCTAAAAACAAAGATCTAAAGCATAAAACACTGTCTTAAAATTATAAGTCAGCTATTCTGCTCAGGCCCTAAAGCTAAGGCCGAACTTCCTCGACGTCGGTAATGTCAACTCTGTCAACTAAAGCAAAGGCCGAACTGATATTGGAGACCTCGCGTGGTGACAACGCGAAACTCCGGTTTCAGTGTTACCAACTAATTTCAGGTTCTATGAAGTGGTGTATGTCCGTACACGTACACACACCACTGAATTGCTCACACGGACGCACGGTAGAGAGACATATGACCTCCCGTAACTTAGCCGGTCAACTTCGACTTTATTAATTTTTTTTTTTTTAATCGTTTGTTGGTCGTTTGTTGGTGATTGTTGGCCTAATTACAACGTTTGTTGGTTCTTAATTGTTTTTTAAATTAAAAAAGAAAAATTAGCCTTAAGTTAGCCGGAAAAATTTTATTTTTAATTTAAAAAAAGCCTAATCGATGCGTAATTGTTTGCTGATGATTGTTGGTCTAATTTTAGCGTTTGTTGGTTTATTATTAGTCTTAAAAACGAAAAAAAACGAAAAATTATCTCACATTAAAGTAATCGAAGATTGGTTTATTTGCCTACGACTTAAGGTTTATTTCTATCAATTTAAGGCTAACATCTGTAAAACTGGCTATGAATACGGGCCTTAACATCGGCAGAAAATCATTCGTATGTATTTAGCCGGAAATGAACGTCTTTTTAAAGAATCTCTATATGAAATCGTTTGTATTTTGTATGAAGACTTTTGAAGTGCAATTGAAAAGGTTTGTGAGTCATTCGTTTAATTGTAATTAATTATTTATTTTTACACCATGCATTTAGCCGAAATAGATAAATTAATAAAAGTTTTTATATGGAATCGTTTGTATTTTGTATGAAGAGTTATGAAGTGTGATTAAAAAGGTTTGTGAGTCACCCAGATAATTTTAATTAAATATTTATAAACTCGGTAATTATATATAGCCGAAATATAGATTTTTAGTTATTCATGTTAAAAGAAGAAGGCGCTAGTGTTCCCGAAGGTCCGTCTGCAGTCAGAATTAATATAAACGTTTTAAAAATTATTTTATACTGAAATAAATAAATATACAGGCTATAATAAGCCTGTAGCTATAAGCGATAGTTGCTAATTAAGTTTGTCACTCATATATTTCCATCTTGCAGAGGACCTCCGTAACGAGATCAAAGATGTACCAGTTGTGCAGGGTGAAGAGGTTATCTCAAACGCCCTGCCATAGCCCAAGAGCGACTCAAATGTCATTACCGCTGAGAAGTACTTCTTGCCATTTGAGTTAGCATGTCAGAGCAAGTCACCGCGGATTGTGATGACACAGCACTGGACTGCCTGCAGAAGTTAATCGCATATGGCCATCTCACTGGCAATGTGCCTGATTCAACGGAGCCTAACAAGCTGCTGATTGTGCGCATTGTCGAGACAATTTGCGGTTGCTTCACCGGTCTACAGACCGATGAGGGTGTGCAGCTGCAGATTATTAAAGCTTTGCTGACTGTAATGACAAGCCAGCATGTGGAGATACACGAGGGTACGGTATTGTTAACAATTCGTACTGTTTACAACGTTTACTTGGCATCGCGCAACCTGATGAATCAAACAACAGCCCATGCGACTCTCACGCAGATGATCAACGTGTTCTTCGCGCGAATGGAGACTCAGGCGGAGGAAGAGAATGTGAGGCTTGATGGGGAACATCAGCAGACGGGTTCTGTCATAGCAAACGGCAAAACTGAAGCCAAGCTAAGTCCAGAGAATGCTCCTGGTAAATTAAAATTGTCATTGAGAAATCGTAGAGGTAAAGCAATCCGCGTGACGGACGACAGATGTTTCGATCGAGAAGCTGGTGGCGACGGCGTCGATGTGTGCAGGCACAGATTACGCAAGATTATGTTGGAAGATGTAACATCATCCGGTAATGTCGCGGGCGGTAAGATATTAATAAATAACTATTAACAATTATCGTATATTATTTTGTTACAATATAAACGGTTTCTGTTTTAATAGTTCTGTAGAATCGAATCGAAGATAAATCGGAAAGTAATGCTAAAAAAAAGGAAAAGTTTTCCTGCAAGTTTTAGACAGTAATAAATTGTTCTTTTGATTAATTTCAGATACTACCGATGATATATTAGCGAAATACAGAAGAAAGCCAAGCGCAGCTAGCGATACAGCCTCGGTCGAAAGCAATCAGTCCCGTACAAAAGAGGTGGAAGACGAAAGACTTTCAATCGATCCGAATAATGTAGAACTCTCTTATGCTTTTGCGGATGCTAAAAGAAAATTACGTATAGTACTTAGTACTTAGCACTGCTGACCTTCAACACATTCCATGGAATACTTCAGAGGTATTTATTGTATTATTTTTTAATCATGGCGTACAAAACAAAGTGTGATTTTTTTATGGATTACTTAATTACTTAATGTTCAAATATTGGCATATAAAATTTTATTACAGAGACATTGTTGGTCGCAGAAAGAAAACGAACTGGTTGCGTTTTTACAACTACAATTGGCAGAAGCTATAAACCTGCAGGATAGGGCATTAATAGCTCATCTTCATGAAACTTTACGTTGCGTGCGTCTATTTAATGACAATGGATGTAGAAAGCTCTTCAAATCACTTCGAGAGGATTATCAAAAACGATCTCCTTATATCGCATATTTAATCAGATGTCGTCAAGGATTGCTGTCGACATTAGCTCACTTAGATAGGTACTGTTTATATATAAATATCATCTTTGTATGTAATGTATAAGTAAATGTAAAATATGTTTAAATGTAAGATGTTAATCGTTTAATAATAATATTTTCCAGATTATGCGTGCGAGTTAAGTGCGATCAGGATGCTATCAATAATCATCTTGTATCCGTTTGTGTGAGGGTATTTTTGGAAAAAAAGGAGGCTTTCCTCCTGCGTTTCTGCGAAGAGTTTAAAAAGCTTACGCTAGCTGACGAGAAACAGGATCTCGTGGATAATTTTCTAGGAAAGGTCCACGCGGAAATGGACAACGATCCGATCTGGCAATGTACATGAATATAATTATTTATCTCGCAATTGATCTTAGCGGAGTGCTCAGAGACGTCTGAACTTACTTCTTACTTTCAGCGGCGAGCGCCAACCAGTTAGATTTGGCGAGAGTTGTGGTGGAAAGAACCGTCATGGCACGGGTATACCACAATGCGCTCTATCTAAATGAAGATGGAGATGTATATAGGGACCAGCTTCTTCAGGATCACATAAAAAAGTTGGCGAAAGTCGTAACTCCAAATCACAAGGACCTACGCATTCCAAATGTTTATCATTACGAATGTTCCTGGTCATGGGCGCAGGCTGAATTGGCTGTGATATCGGCGTATAAGACTCCTAGGGATAAGTTGCAGTGTGTATTTCGTTGCGCGACTACCATCATGAATCTCCTCTCCATGGCGTCGGAAAGAGGCATACCTGCTGCCGACGATCTGACTCCCGTGCTGGTCTATGTCATAATCAAGGTATGCGATTGAAAAGAGAATATGTGATTTTAGCAAGAAGAGTGATTGTTAACGTGTGCTTAATTTCAGACTAATCCGCCGTCGTTGTATCGACTGTTCAATATGTAGACAGCTTTTACGGGAATCGATTGGAGGGAGAGGAACAATATTGGTGGACGCAGTTCTGCGCCGCGATCGAGTTTATTAAGACAATGGATTAACAGTTTCTCAAGAGTATCACGATAAATAAGATTAGATTCGATGCTGGTGATAATGTAGAAATGTATCATAATCATAATTTGACGATTTCATAAAGAAGAAGACCAATATCTTGTGTAAAGCTAGCTGAACAGTTTTATGCTTCCAGTATCTTGATTAAAATTCTTAAATAGCCTCTTAAATAGTCTGTTAGTTCTTTCGCACGTTATTATGTAACATTAGCAAAGACTGAATATACGTAAAGTGTGGCTTTATTTTATTTGTAACTCTATTGTACAATTTCGCAGGACATCGAAAAAAAAGAAACGTTTAGATATTCTATAATTTATGTGTAAACAATACAGAACTTATAGAGAATTGATAACCATTTAGCAGGATAAACTGTCTTGACGTACTCTTTCTACATGCGCACCTTCCCCAAGAGCCGAGACTCGAACCAGATCCTTGAAAAATATCGCCACTTTCGTAGAGCTTTTGTACAGTTTTACTCTAGGATTATGTATCAGGAATATCGCGAGAGAAAGAAAGACTTCGGAGATTTTTATCCGAATCGATCGACATAAAGAGAGCAGAGCATAGTAAAGAAGCTATAGCTTTCGAGAATTTGAACGCATAATACTTGTTAATACTATGAGCGAATTAGTTTACGTCACTCTGTCAAGCTTTAATATTAAATTACTAATAATATATCGATATCAGTAGTTTAATAATAATACATTTAAAAGCGTTCAATTTAAAAGCAGGGCAATCCTAATAAACGACTGTAAAAAAAATTCAAGATGGAACGCAATTAGCAACTATCGCTTATAGCTATACAGGCTTATAGCCTGTATATTTATTTATTTCAGTATAAAATAATTTTTAAAACGTTTATATTAATTCTGACTGCAGACGGACCTTCGGGAACACTAGCGCCTTCTTCTTTTAACATGAATAACTAAAAATCTATATTTCGGCTATATATAATTACCGAGTTTATAAATATTTAATTAAAATTATCTGGGTGACTCACAAACCTTTTTAATCACACTTCATAACTCTTCATACAAAATACAAACGATTCCATATAAAAACTTTTATTAATTTATCTATTTCGGCTAAATGCATGGTGTAAAAATAAATAATTAATTACAATTAAACGAATGACTCACAAACCTTTTCAATTGCACTTCAAAAGTCTTCATACGAAATACAAACGATTTCATATAGAGATTCTTTAAAAAGACGTTTATTTCCGGCTAAATACATACGAATGATTTTCTGCCGATGTTAAGGCCCGTATTCATAGCCAGTTTTATAGATGTTAGCCTTAAATTGATAGAAATAAACCTTAAGTCGTAGGCAAATAAACCAATCTTCGATTACTTTAATGTGAGATAATTTTTCGTTTTTTTTTTCGTTTTTAAGACTAATAATAAACCAACAAACGCTAAAATTAGACCAACAATCATCAGCAAACGATTACGCATCGATTAGGCTTTTTTTAAATTAAAAATAAAATTTTTCCGGCTAACTTAAGGCTAATTTTTCTTTTTTAATTTAAAAAACAATTAAGAACCAACAAACGTTGTAATTAGGCCAACAATCACCAACAAACGACCAACAAACGATTAAAAAAAAAAAAAATTAATAAAGTCGAAGTTGACCGGCTAAGTTACGGGAGGTAGTCGAGCCGGGAGCCTTCGAATCCGGCCGAATGCCGAATCACGTTCGGCCGCTCTCGCCGCCCGCCGCCGCGCGTCGGCGAGGCACGCGGCACGCGGCACTCGGCAGTCGGCACCTCGGCCTCGGCCTTGGCAGTCGCAATACCGCGATCGCGACCGTTGAATGAGTCCGCCGATTTCGCAGCAACGTACGTGCAAAGTCGGCGCGCGGACGATCATTTCCATCGGCGAGACAGCCTTGATACTTGTTTTGCCGACGCTCGGAGTACCCTCACCTGCGGATATTACTCACAATCAGTCATTCTCCCGATAAATTTCGAACAGGTGTCAAGTGTTTGTGCTCCGTGCCGTGGGTGCTGATTCGGAACGCGCGCTCGTTCGTGCGATTGGCATTCCTGCTCCTCGTTTCGCGGGAATAATCGACGAGGCGCTCAATAATTTGCATCAAGTGTGTATCAAGTGTCGTGAATGAATTAATGTGTCGCTCGCTCGAGACGGAGATGTCGAGGGCGTCGAGGCGAAGGTACCTCGTACGGCAATTGCGAGTCGTGACGTGTCGTGAGTGATTTGTAGTTTCGTCGTGATATTCGCGGGCGATAATCGCTCGTCCCGGCCCGGGCCGCCATATGTCGCTGGACCATCGAATGTGCGTGGCATTCATTTACGCGGCATATCTCGAATCGTGTCGTGCTTTGAACGTGCTGTGTGCTGTGCCGGAATTGTCGTGCGATTATCCCCGATTCTTTTCGAAGAGCGGAAAGAGGGCCGAGTGACAACGTGAAATCGTATCGTGATTCAAGTAAATGATTCAAGTAAATAGCACGCTGTGATACAACGATACAACGCTCGTTCGTGAATATTTCTTATTTTTGTGACTCGTGTATTTCGTGCCGCGTATAATCGCGACTCCTTATCGTGCAAAGCATGCATTAATAGTACTTACCTTCGCGAGATTTACGTGCTCGATACCGCGGCGTAATGTGCATACGATATTCAATCTTAATTGTGGTTTTGTTTAATCAATCTTATGTTACCTGTTTTTATATTACTACAGAGTAAAGTACTTCCTTCCCATGGGTACGACCTTGGCGAGGTGGGAAGGCCCAGTACCCAGTACGAGGATTTTACCCAAGCAAAACTCTTGTTCTGCTTGGATAAAAATTCAAAGACGGGGAAGCTAACGTACCCTCGTCCGCCGATTTAATTGAATAAACGAACCGCAGCCGGTTCGTCGCGTTTGCTTCGGGAGTGCCGTTCAAGTATAATCGGACTAAAGGACTTTTTTAAACGGGAGTGCCGTACAGTATCGCGCGAGAAAGACTTTTAATGAAATTAGTCCGCGCGCGATTGTAGTTTATTATCCGCGAGTGTTTCTCGCGAGTGTCCTGTGCGCGATGAGAGGAGGAAGCCTGACGTCCTGAGAGGAGGAGGAGGTCTGAGAGAGACATCGGGCCCCGGCGGAGCAACCTTGGGGTAAGTATCATCTTTTATCTGCATAAAATTAATAGTTTTTCCTCATTTATTCGGAGTTTTATTTCGATAAGCTAAAACTAATTAGAAAAAAAGAAATTATTTAAAATTTTATAAAAATTTATTTTTGTAAATATTTTTTCCGGAAAATAGATAATTATATCAGTGAATCTAATTGAAAGACGAATTTAGATGCGCGTAAAATTATGTGTATTTTTTGAAACATTTATCATTTTCAGCGCCTCTTTAATTTATATCTTTCGTTTTTGTTACAGTATCATCGTAGTTACGTGGCCGAATTACTCCGCCCGTTGCGCATCGGATCGGTGAGTGACGAATTTTTTACAATAATATGGGGTAACGAATTTGTGAGACCTATATTAGATATATTTATGTATTGTATCCACATAATAGTACTATAGATAAATGCGACTTCTTACAAATTCGTTGCTCTAAAATGGATAGACTAGATCAGACTAGGCTAAATAATTAATCCTGGAGCATCATCATTATTTATCGATTTATTGTGCTTACGGGAGAATGCATCCATAAGCACATACGTTATGTCGATGCATTATTTATTAATGCATCTAATGTTATTTGTATCGCAGAACATGCGAAGTATACCAGTCGCCTGAAATTTATAGGCAATTATTTAAATTTGGCAAATATACACGGAGAAAAAAATAATGTTGTATCAACAGCCTGAGTCTAATTGGAAATAATCTTGTTAATTCAATACATTATGCTTTTGTTTTAATGAAATAAAACAAGATTATTTCCAATTAGACTAATGCTGTTGATACAACATTATTTTTTCTCTGTGTATATTTTATTGAGGACGAGCATGGCCTAGTAGACAGCGCACTGGTCTATTGAGCCAAAGGTCCCGGGTTCGATTCCCGGTAGAGCTAGAAAAATTATATTCGCTCGTTCTCCTCTTCCGGGAAGATATAATCACGACGATTTTTATTAGAACGCGATTAACATAAAATTCTTTCATTTCTTGATAATATAATTCTGTTTTACTTTCCATTGCTGCTGTGTATTAATTCTTGGACGAATACATTAATTACGCGTATCATTGTAAAATTAAAAGCAAAATTAAGTCACTTAATTAAGATTTTATTAACGATCCAACGTAGTTGTTTATTTTTTTCCGATATGATTAACGCGCGCTTATTAACGATCGCAACGATTCGTAATCAACCGCAACATTATAATCATCTACCGGCGCTGTGACACGCGGCGCGACCTCCCCCCCTGCTCGCTCGACCGTATAAATCGGCGCGTTGTCTACCGGCGGCAGTGACACGCGGCGCGACCTCCCCCCCTGCTCGCTCGACCGTATAAATCGGCGCGTTGTCTACCGGCGGCAGTGACACGCGGCGCGACCTCCCCCCCTGCTCGCTCGACCGTATAAATCGGCGCGTTGTCTACCGGCGGCAGTGACACGCGGCGCGACTTCCCCCCTTGCTCGCTCGACCGTATAAATACGCGCGTTGTCTACCGGCGGCAGTGACACGCGGCGCGACTTCCCCCCTTGCTCGCTCGACGCGGTGTTAGGGTCACTCGTGGTGGTTTTAGCCGGTAGGCTGCGGGGAAATGGCGGAACTTTAATGTTCTGCTCTCCGCAGAATCCGGCACTCCCCCCGCCCCGCCCCGGGGAAGGGGGGGTCTTCCTCCCGAAAGGGGGGTCACTGGTCACTCAAACCCCGGAAGAATGGAGGCACTCCCCGACCAGTGGTGCTCCCCGATCGGTGGCACAGCCACCGTGACTGGTTGCCACTGCTGACGGGTTGCCTCCAGGACGTCGTGGGGATTCCAGTGATGGAAGATTTCCACCACGTAAAAAGAAAAAAAAGCTACTTAGTTAAAACGTAGGGAATAATTTTTAATTCCTTTCAGCAATTACATTTCCATTAAGCGAGAAGAGTCAAGAAACATTTTGACTATATTGCAAAAACGTTGTAAAATTGATGCAATATAGCTGAAATGCTTCTTGATTTTTCTTGCTTAAGGGATGAAGTCACACTGCATTGCCACGAGTCTCAATGTGGCTCGAGTCTGCAAAAGACATCACGCTTGAAAAAAATTAAGCGTGTAAAAAATTTTGTCTGCTAAAGACATCACGCTGATAAAGTTAAGCGTGTAATAAATCTTCCCTCTAGGGGGTGGGGGGAGTCCTCCCGGACCCTTTAGGGGCACGGGGGAGCCCTCCACTACGGGTTTTGCGCACCCGGAGTACCCGAGCACACAAGTACCGCAATCTACGGCAGCCCTACGGGTCTGTCGTGGACCGGGGAGTCCTTTTAAGGACTCGCGAGGTAAGCGGCCTCTATAAAAAGTCCGCTCGGCTGGTCGGAGCCGTGAGAGAGGAGCTTAGGCTCTCCTAACCGACCTAAGGGAAGGAAAACCCTGACAGAAAACCTCCTCCTGTCTGCCTTCGGCGACATCACGCTTTTCTCCAGTAGTGAGCGTGTAAAAAGTAAATCCTCCTCCTGTCTGCCTTCGGCGACATCACGCTTTTCTCCAGTAGTGAGCGTGTAAAAAGTAAATCCTCCTCCTGTCTGCCTTCGGCGACATCACGCTTTTCTCCAGTAGTGAGCGTGTAAAAAGTAAATCCTCCTCCTGTCTGCCTTCGGCGACATCACGCTTTTCTCCAGTAGTGAGCGTGTAAAAAGTAAATCCTCCTCCTGTCTGCCTTCGGCGACATCACGCTTTTCTCCAGTAGTGAGCGTGTAAAAAGTAAATCCTCCTCCTGTCTGCCTTCGGCGACATCACGCTTTTCTCCAGTAGTGAGCGTGTAAAAAGTAAATCCTCCTCCTGTCTGCCTTCGGCGACATCACGCTTTTCTCCAGTAGTGAGCGTGTAAAAAGTAATCCTCCTCCTGTCTGCCTTCGGCGACATCACGCTTTTCTCCAGTAGTGAGCGTGTAAAAAGTAAATCCTCCTCCTGTCTGCCTTCGGCGACATCACGCTTTTCTCCAGTAGTGAGCGTGTAAAAAGTAAATCCTCCTCCTGTCTGCCTTCGGCGACATCACGCTTTTCTCCAGTAGTGAGCGTGTAAAAAGTAAATCCTCCTCCTGTCTGCCTTCGGCGACATCACGCTTTTCTCCAGTAGTGAGCGTGTAAAAAGTAAATCCTCCTCCTGTCTGCCTTCGGCGACATCCACGCTTTTCTCCTGTAGTGAGCGTGTAAAAAGTAAATCCTCCTCCTGTCTGCCTTCGGCGACATCACGCTTTTCTCCAGTAGTGAGCGTGTAAAAAGTAAATCCTCCTCCTGTCTGCCTTCGGCGACATCACGCTTTTCTCCAGTAGTGAGCGTGTAAAAAGTAAATCCTCCTCCTGTCTGCCTTCGGCGACATCACGCTTTTCTCCAGTAATGAGCGTGTAAAAAGTAAATTCTCCTCCTGTCTGCCTTCGGCGACATCACGCTTTTCTCCAGTAGTGAGCGTGTAAAAAGTAAATCCTCCTCCTGTCTGGCCTTCGGCGACATCACGCTTTTCTCCAGTAGTGAGCGTGTAAAAAGTAAATCCTCCTCCTGTCTGCCTTCGGCGACATCACGCTTTTCTCCAGTAGTGAGCGTGTAAAAAGTAAATCCTCCTCCTGTCTGCCTTCGGCGACATCACGCTTTTCTCCAGTAGTGAGCGTGTAAAAAGTAAATCCTCCTCCTGTCTGCCTTCGGCGACATCACGCTTTTCTCCAGTAGTGAGCGTGTAAAAAGTAAATCCTCCTCCTGTCGGCCTTCGGCGACATCACGCTTTTCTCCAGTAGTGAGCGTGTAAAAAGTAAATCCTCCTCCTGTCGGCCTTCGGCGACATCACGCTTTTCTCCAGTAGTGAGCGTGTAAAAAGTAAATCCTCCTCCTGTCGGCCTTCGGCGACATCACGCTTTTCTCCAGTAGTGAGCGTGTAAAAAGTAAATCCTCCTCCTGTCGGCCTTCGGCGACATCACGCTTTTCTCCAGTAGTGAGCGTGTAAAAAGTAAATCCTCCTCCTGTCGGCCTTCGGCGACATCACGCTTTTCTCCAGTAGTGAGCGTTAAAAAGTAAATCCTCCTCCTGTCGGCCTTCGCGACATCACGCGTTTTCTTCCAGTAGTGAGCGTGTAAAAAGTAAATCCTCCTCCTGTCGGCCTTCGGCGACATCACGCTTTCTCCAGTAGTGAGCGGTAAAAAAGTAAATCCTCCTCCTGTCGGCCTTCGGCGACATCACGCTTTTCTCAGTAGTGAGCGTGTAAAAAGTAAATCCTCCTCCTGTCGGCCTTCGGCGACATCACGCTTTCTCCAGTAGTGAGCGTGTAAAAAAGTAAATCCTCCTACTGTCGGCCTTCGGCGACTCACGCTTTTCTCCAGTAGTGAGCGTGAAAAAGTAATCCTCCTCCTGTCTGCCTTCGGCGACATCACGCTTTTCTCCAGTAGTGAGCGTGTAAAAAGTAAATCCTCCTCCTGTCTGCCTTCGGCGACATCACGCTTTCCTCC